>NC_134890.1:5725909-6025909 GCF_041734735.1 Babylonia areolata
GAAGAAGATCGTGAAGAGGGTCGGCGCGAGGACACAACCTTGTTTCACTCCATTTCCAATTGGGAAGGGCTCCGAAAGGTCGTTGCTGTGTCTGACCTGTCCACGCTGTTCCTCATGTAGTTGGATGACCATGCTGAGGAATTTTGGGGGGCATCCTAGACGTTTCATGATCTCCCACAGACCTTTTCTGCTCACGGTGTCGAAAGCTTTCGTGAGATCGACGAATGTCGCATACAGTCCTTTGTTTTGTTCCCGACATTTTTCTTGTAGCTGTCTGAGAACGAAGACCATGTCAGTGGTGCCTCTGTTGGCTCTAAAGCCACACTGACTCTCTGGGAGATGTTCTTCGGCGATAGTAGGCACCAGCCGATTTAGGAGGACTCTGGCGAGGATCTTGCCTGCGATGGAGAGCAGAGTTATCCCCCTGTAGTTGGAGCAGTCCGACTTTTCTCCCTTGTTTTTATACAGGGTGATGATGACTGCGTCACGGAGGTCCTGTGGTAGTTTGCCTTGCCGCACATACATATACACACACACACATATACATACACATAAATATACAATTTTTAAACATTTACACATATGTACACACACATATACCTACACACGTACATACGTACATACACACACACACACATATATACACATATACACGTACATACACATATCCCATACACATGCATATACACATATACACATGTAACACACACACAATCAACAGGCTAAAATAACAAACCAAAAAAAAGCTGCACTTCCATAGATCACTAAAATTTTAAAATTTTAGTGGCAACACAGTAAAACAATTTTTACTCATTCATACTAAATCAAAAAAAACCCTAGCACCACATTCTTCCCCCACTCCACCCCATCCGCACATCCTGAGGTCCATAATTCACATAAAACCAAACACACACACACACACACACACACACACACACACACACACACACACTCACACACACTCATACACCAGTCATAATTTCACCACAATTTTCAGGGTTGTAAACATATCATAATTACATGAATTAATAAAGAAGGTTAAAAGAAATATTTTTTATAAGCAGTAAAAGCACATACACACCCACACCCCTTGTTCACACACACACACACACACACACACACACACACACACAACACACATCACACACCAGTCACAATTCCACCACAGATTTCAGGTTTTTAAAATATATCAGAAATACATAAATGAATGGATAAGTAAGTTAAAAATAAATAAATAAATAAATAATTTTTATAAGAAGTAAAAGCATTTAAAATATATCAGAAATACATAAATGAATGGATAAGTAAGTTAAAATATATAAATAATTTTTATAAGAAGTAAAAGCACACACACACACACACCCATGTTCTCACACACACACACACACACACACACACACACACACACACACACACACACACACACACACACACACACACACACCAGTCATAATTTCACCACAATTTACAATGTTGTAAACATATCATAATTACATAAATTAATAAAGTAAGTTAAAATAAATAAATAATTTTTATAAGAAGTAAAAGCACATACACACCCACACCCATGTTCACCCCCCCCCCCCACACACACACACACACAACACACAACACACACCAGTCACAATTCCACCACAGTTTTCAAGACTTTTAAAATATATCATAAATACATAAATGAATGGATAACTTATATATATATATATATATATATATATATATATATATATATATATATATATATACATATATATATACATGCATACACACATACATACACATACATAATTTATAAGCAGTAAAAACACCCACACACCCACACCCATGTTCACACACACACACACACACACACACACACACACACACACACACACACACACACACACACACACACACACACAAATAATAAGAAGAAGTAAAAGCACACATACACTCACACCCATGTTCACACACACACACACACACACACACACACACACACACACACACACACACACACACACACACACACACACACACCAGTCACAATTTCACCAGTTTTCAAGGTTTTTAAAATATGTCATAAATACATAAGTGAATGGATAAGTAAGTAAAAAATAAAGTAAAAGCACACATGCATATACTCACCCACACACTCATACACATGTTCACTGACACACACACACACTATAAATGAGAGATTAGTAAGTTAAAATAAACAGATAAAAAAAATAATAAAAGCACACACACACACACACACACAGATACACACCCACACACTCATGCACATGTTCACACCCCCAAACCCAACCCTCACCCCCACAGTCAGTGGATAGAAGGTGGTCAGTCCCCATCACTTGTTCAGCCACCTAAACAGAGCCTCCTATAAATGATTGCTGAGTCTTATAGCGGTTGGTATGAACGAGTTGTAGAACCTGTTGGTCCTGGTCCTCACACTCAGCATTCTTCCTGACCTTGCCGAGGCCTGGCGCCCCAGCTCCCCAGCTCCACTTATTTTAGCACCACTTATGTAATTGCAACTTTTAAAATAATTTTTATTTTCATATTTTTTTATAGTCCATGTGGATTATCATTCCCTTTTCTTCCACGTGTAGACTAAAATGTAAGATGTTATATGTATGTGTGAGTTTGTATAGTGTGACTGAAACTCTTCCATTTTCTTCCTCGTGTAAACTAAAATGTAAGATGTTACATGTATGTGTGAGTGTGTGTGCATGATTGAAATCGGTTTGAATTACACAAGAAACGAATGGTGCCGGAGCGTCCAGTGGCAGCTGTCAGTCGGCTCTACCCATGTGGGCAGCATGTTGACTCCGTGTTTGTAAAGAACTTACTAGACTGCGCTTAGTATCTAGGACAGGCGCTATCTAGATGTTCGTATAATATCATATCATAATCAAAAATCCCTAGGCCTGAAAGATATATAGATATCGGAAGAGCAAGAGATTTTTAATTAGGTTATGGCAACTGGTTATGGTAATGCAATAATAACTTGAAAAACATATGTTTTTACCTGTTTTTCCCAGTTACCATGACCTAATTAACTAACAAAATCTGTTAACTAGGTCAGTCATCAGTGGTAACTGGGTGTAGTTGATATCACGGTTATCACAACTTCCAAAGCATATCTTATAACGTAGGAAATACAAGATAATCATTCGATAGTTGATATCACGGTTATCATAACTTCCAAAGCATATCTTATAACGTAGGGAATACAAGATAATCATTCGATAGTTGATATCACGGTTATCATAACTTCCAAAGCATATCTTATAATGTAGGAAATACAAGATAATCATTCGAACCGAGTTCCCCTCGTGTCCGGCAAATTATACCCATTCGCTAAAATCCTCGAGAAAATGAATGGTGATCGACCGATACTTCGGAGGACACGAAGGAACAGTCCCCCGCATCGGAGGCCAACAATCAAAAACTCAGACATACGTTTTGCCGGGGGAGGTGCGGGGGTGCCGGTGGGGATGGGGTGGGGGTGGTGGAGGCCGGGTAGCACTCAGTACACCACTTCAATGCAACTATGATACAAGCTCCAACAGATTTTCGTGGCGAAAAGGGTGGCCGGCGTCATCATATGTACTTGGGCAGATATTAAAACACTGATGCAACCAAGACACTTGTATACGCTCTGGTTCTCTCAAAATTGGATCACCGTCTGCAATTCTCTTTTGGCCGGCCTTCCCAAATATTTGGTAGACAGACTTCAACTGACGAATTCAGAATAACGCTGCCAGACTCATTTGCAGACGCAGCTTCTAAACCGGCTGATTTGACCATCATTGTTTCTCCTCTCCTTCAGTCTCTTCACCGTCGCCCGTTCCTGATCGAACAGACTATAAGCTATCCACTCTGACCCTGCCTTTGATGCAGTCAACGGATCTGGCCCCAAATGTCTTTCCCAGTGAACTCCCCCACATCTCAGTCATACTCCGTCTCGTCAGCTCCGTTCTTCATCTGATACTCGACTTCTCAGGATACCTCACGTCAGAAGTAAGACCTCAGTCATATATGGACGGACACTCGTCGTTTTCTTTTAAATCGCCAAAGACGTAGAGCAATTAAGCTCCCTCATGAATACCTCCGCCATTCTCAGTTCCTTGCATCTTTTAAATCTGCCGCGGTCTCAAAACTCACCGGCCTCTTCCCTCAGCAATAATTTAAGTTGTGGCAGGTCCACTTCCTTTGCGTGAGCAGTGCTTGACTATGTGTGTACACGACATATGAAATTGTACATAACTAAATGCATGTATTTGTGCGCACTGCGGGCACGCGCGTCAGTCTGTTTATGTATGTTTGTGTTTGTGCGTGCACATGTGTGCGTATATGTGTCGATGGTATACCGGAGCTGCTGAGTGTATACTGACCTACAAATGTATGTCAAAATCAATGTAATGTCCTTTATGCATCATGTTGACGGTGTGTGTGCGTCAGCCGAGTGTGTGTGTGTGTGTGTGTGTGTGTGTGTGTGTGTGTGTGTGTGTGTGTGTGTGTCCGGTGTGTAGTGTGTGAGTGTGTGTGTGTGAGTGTGTGTGTGTGTGTGTGTGTGTGTGTGTGTGTGTGTGTGTGTGTGTGTGTGTGTGCCGGCCCGTCCGTCAGTGCCGTGTGTCAGTGTGTTTGGGTTTGTGTGTGTGTTCGGTCGGTGTGTGTGTGTTTAGTTTTTTACTGAGTCACATATTTTGCCGGTGTGTGTATGTAACATTGACTCAGTGTTGGCCGCCGGCCGTCAGTTCTCAGGCTTTCTCTGTCTCGGCTGGACCTTGCAGTTCAGTGGAACTGAATGAACTTCCTCTTTCGCTTCCGTCGTGAGTCAAGTCAGTCTCCACACTCAGCTCAGTCTTTCAAGTCTGGCCTTAAAACCCACCTCTTCCCCGAAACTAGCATCCTTTCCCTGCCTCTTCCTTGTCTTCAGCTTCTCCAGTTTTAGACGGTTATGCATGCGTGCGTGCATGACTCAGGGTGGGAAAGCCGGCGCGCTTTCAGTCATTTGTCTCTGTACAAGATTCAAGTTCAGCGCTATATATATAGCATTATTATTATTATTATGTAATGTGTTATGTAAACAAAAGTGTTTTCAGTGTAGCACCTGTAGCAGATTTGTGGGATAGTGTGCTATATATATAAGTATCCATTCAAGTTATTACCTTGATTATTATTATCATCATTAAAGCGACAGTCTGGGAAATGTCTGTCGTGACGGATATCAGTATTCTTCTAAACGTGACGTTCCAAATAATTTTATAGATGATGAATGTTGTTGTTTTTTTGTTGTTGTTGTTTTGTGTGTGTGTGTGTGTTTGTTTTTTGTTTTTTTTAAAGTCTAGCCTACATCCACACCTAGGCCGTCAGTGTGTATCAGTATCCCTTCCCTGGGAGAACTGACACGGCACTGTGAGAGGGGAATATAATTAAATTCAAGATACAGCATACTGTAGACATATTTTGCACTGGACTCATGCATCTTGTGGACAAAGTTGTTTTTTTTACTAGTTGTTTTGCAAGTTATGTTGTTTTTTTCCAGCAGTCTTCATTTATTTGTAATCCTCCATGGTTCACACATTTTGTGGCGGCAACGGAAGTGGGCGTACCATGGTCTGTTGAATTAGCCAAAGTTTTATGTGTGTCAACCGATTAAATGCAATTGTATTCATCAGTGATATATTGCCCGGGTATCAATCTAAATGTGCTGGAAAAATTATCCGCAGATTTCGCAGATCAGTATATCATGCAGTAAATTTGTGTGTGTGTGTGTGTGTGTGTGTGTGTGTGTGTGTGTGTGTGTGTGTGTGTGTGTGTTTGTGTATGGTTTAATCAGTATTTTATTTGGAACATGTCACAACACAGGTATCGATGAACAGGACAACAAGAAAATCTTATATAAAGTCCTGTCCTGTCGCATGTACATACTGAATATGTGACGGATGTCATCATAACTAGAAGATGTGAACATACATGAGTTTTGAACAAAACTAAGCTGAGATGTAAATAAAGTGAAGAAAATGTGTGTGTATAACTCTGCAGTCCGCTCACGCGCAACACAAGGTTAGCTTTTCGAAAGATTTCCGACTCTGATAGCCTCAACCAATCACGAATGGCCACCAGATGGCGCTGTCTGTCGAAGAAGGCCGACATGATGTTGTTTGCGATGGCTCGTTCGAAGGATCCCGCCGCCATGATGAATTGTGTTTGTCCCGGCTATATCGTCATGTCTATTAAGGAAATTGTGTCGTTTCTTATTTGTTTTATCGCTAGAAATGGAACAGCATAATACATAAATGACTAACATATTGTTCCAATGTGTCGAATTGTGCAGATGTGAGCTTAGAGTGCCTTTCTGAGTTAAAACCAGTGAGCAAAATGGAGAAGTTGCTTGCAAGGACGTGGCCGCTGTCTGGTCACGTGGTACACGATACAATTTGCGTTGTTGTTCGACTCGTGAATTGGAATCCTTTTTGTGACCAATAGTGCCTTTAGTAGAATCCATTACAAACAATGTGAAATGGCAGTTTTGCATGCGTTCATCCAGTTGGATGTGTACGATTCTGTGCATGTGAATTTCATACAGAGAACAATAATGACAAGTAGATAAGTCACGTGCTCCATTGGGTTACGGGAGACTTGTCGATAAATTGCAGCATGTAACCAGTCATAAAATGAGACATATATACCAGGAGAGTTTTGTTTCTCGTCAACAAAGACGTCCTTTATTTTATTGCAAATGAATTGGATGCAGGTGGAATAAGTTGTGTTTCGTTTTCGTCTGAGTGGCTGCCACTGGGGCAATGTTGCATGGCCGCAATGGCTCCCGCGTTGACTGAGGCGGCAACACAAGCAAAGATCAAACTTCCCGAAACGAGCACTAATACAGCTGCGGCATCGGGCTCGGTCAGCCGACGCAATCTCAGCAAAAAAACCCAAAAAGAACTGCATGCTGGAATACCTCGGACAAAATTGTCCAAAAGTGTGCAGTCGCATGGGACCGCAGTGCCATCGCGGGGTGTGTACTTGAACGGAGATTCTCAGAGCAACGAGGGCAAACAGTCGTCAGCGTTATTGACAGAACCAACACGGTTCAAATCGGCTTATTCACAAGACAGCACGGATCCGACAACAGACAGACAAAATTCATTCCAGGACGAATTTTTAAAAACGATCAAACATTTATACAGTGTGAGATTCAGCAAGACAACACAAATAATGAATCAGCCATCGGCGAGGCCTGACAACGAGGAAGAAAAGTGTCACGATCAAAATGCTAAAAATGGGTCACACGTACCAGCGCCGAGTGACGTCGGTAAGACTGTGGTGGGAAATTCAAGAGGTGAAACACGAGTGCCTCGCCAGCGACCAGCAAGCGGCCCATTGCTGTCCCAGGAAAGGTTAGGCACTGTCAACATGTGTTTGAAGCAGGGTATGGGGAGAAGAGTGGAGTCTCCAGATCCTAATGCAAATAGGTGCACTGAATTGCCTCAAAGGACAAATGAGGGCAGCAAATGCACATCTAGATCAGGACACTGTCCTGCTTTTATTTCATCATCATCAGAATCCATGAGTGAAGGAGAGAAGTTTGATGAAAATGTGCTAAAAGCACAAAGTGAAGTGAGCAAGAAGCAAGCACAATTGGAGAGGCGGATTGAATTTTTAATGCGACGAGTACGTCGCTTGCAGGCAAAACAAGTTGAGGTACATGCTCGACGACAACTTGATAATTATGTTGCCTATCAGCATCAGAATTTACAGACTGTTGCCACAACAATCATCCCAACACAAGTGAATGAAAACAGTTGTGATCTTAAAAAAGAACTGTTAAGTGATGGTGTAAAAAATTTGTCAACAGCTGCACTAGTCACCTTAGTCCAGAAAATGCAAGCATCTAACTCATTTCAGCAGCAGCCACAATCTGTCCAACAGGAAGTGACCACTAGTGTTTTGAAAATGTCAGATGATGTTCGCAGTGAGTCATTCTCAACAGCAGAAAAACTGTCCATGAATCTGAGCTTCATGCAGGCTGCATTGGATTCAGATGGAACTGAGAGCAGTTCTGGTGGGGAAAGTGGGGATGATGATGGTCCAGAGGGTGTGCACTTTCCTGTGCCATCCACACCATTGTGAGTTTGCTTGTTTCCCTTCTTGTTGGACACAGTTTGAGAGTGATTCTGTTGAAACTTGAATTTTGCATGGAAAGCAAGGAATATCTGTACTGTTTTAGTTCAGAAATTGTATGTTTTGGTTGTGTGTAACTGCGTATTTGATGCAGTTTATTGGACTGTCAAAAAAAAAATCAAAAAAAATCAGTAGATTAATTTACTTTTTTATTATACTTCCAGTTCCACACATTTGTGAACAAAGTACGTAACATCAACATGTAATTACCCAGTCTCATCTCAGATGCCTGTTATTCAGTGTGTTTGTGTGTGTCTAAGGTCAACCTTCAATACCAACATCAGCATTTTCTCAGCATATTAAATTTGAAATTATAACTAATATAAGATTAGAAACCAAACTTGGTAGTAAGTAACTGGACAAGTTAGGATGGCTGTATGAATAATGCCTCTTAAGTCATTCTCTTTGTGATGATATGAAAACCAGAAAGGTCAAGGTCATAGAGCACACAGACAAAATCCTTAATAAAGCTTATGTCTTAATTCTTTTTACTAAGATGATAAAGTTATTTTGATTCTGATTCCATTCAGTTTTCATCAAAGTCAAGAGTATAGCTCTGGTGACAACATGATCCCTATTGAAATGCAATTAAGTTTCGCTCTGTCCATGGCGACAACATGATATCTATTGAAATTCAAAGCTACAACAAGTCAAGGCATATGATGACAGGAATTTTAAGCTTGTATAGTTGTAGTTGTCAAATAGTCTAGGAAAGACCTGGTCTTGTGTCCAGTCAGCTGTTAAACTTGGTTCAGTGATTGGTCATTGTGCATACAAAAACCAAAGTATTGAGATCATGAGTCAAGAGTTCATTACAACTTCGCATGAAAACTTGGTATTTAAGTATTGTATTTACTAATTTAGTTAGTGTTTGGGTTTTCATTTCTTTTATTTTAAAGTTTTTTCATCAAAACTTGCACTTGTAAAAGTATAGTACTAGTACAGTAGTAGTGTTAAGGTTTCATTCCTTTAATTTTTTTAAATTATTATTATCAAACCTGGTATATTAATTGGTAATGGCTGAAACAAACCCTTTCAAAAGATTAGAGGACAGGTTAGGTCACAAGTGTGACTTAGTCTTAAAGAATTGTGCTATTTTAAAAATTTGCAAGGTGATGTCTTACAATTTTTACAATGTCATTTTTTCTGTTCCATTATTCTTGTGTACCAGAGTAAAATGGCATCAGTCTGTGATGGTTCTATTAATGTATTATTAAAACAAAAACTGTCAGTATTATTATTATTAATTCCATTTATGGATTGGCTTAGGATGATTTTCAGCTCTCACAACTCTACTGTTCCTTCAGACTTTCCAACTCTTGCCTTTAGTTTGAAAAACTGCATTGAGGATGTGGATGAGTGAAAACAATTTGGAGATGAATGAGGATAAAACTGAGTTGATTGCCATTGGCACAAAATCAAATATTAACCAGGTCACCCTGTATATATATATATATCCATCTCTGGCTGTGACATACCATTCTCCCAGTCAGTTACTTTGAGTGTGTAGGTGTATGGGGTGGAGGGGAGTATTGATGGGGAGGCAGGGAGTGGGGAATGAAATGTAAAGGGCTTTGAGCAGTACTGCTGGAGAAATGCGCTATATATCTGTCCATTATTATTATTATTATTATTACTAGCTCTTAAACTATCGAGTATTAGTATTGAGACAAAATTTGCTCCTTTCTCTCCACTGATGCTGCTAACAAACTTGCTATTTGAAGTATTTCTTTCATTTTTTGTAGATTAGATTACTTTTACTTTCTTAGTCTTGGCTGGTGTCCCTGATAATAATATTAACTTAAAGTTCAATGCATTCAGAATCATCAGCCCAACTAGTACTCTGTAAAAGTCCAGGTATGACTATGAGATTGTTGTATCACTGCTTAGAACATTTGACTGGTTTCATGTGAAGGTTAGAATTTGTATATAGAAAATCGCTTGTCTCTATAATAATAATATGCCATCATGTCTGTAAGATCATCTCCATCTTTACCATCCTAGGTCACTATGCTCTTTTGACTTCTTTCTGCCGACAGTTCCTCAGTTCTCCCTCCCTTGAGACCATTGGTAGAAATTCATTCTCTGTCTTTGGCCCCACTATCTGGAACTCAATACTTCTGTTGCATCAAAAAAGGTCATTGTTTCTTAACTCTTAAAAAGAATTTGAAAATGTACCTTTTTAAACTTTACCTCTCCTGATGTGTGCATACTATTTTATGTATAATTTTCAAGTGAAATTTTATTATTCATGGACTTCCAATCCATTCATTTAAATTTAATTTTAATGGTTATTGCTTCCTTATTACCTTGGACAAGTTTTAATCTGACAAACTGGCAGATTTCAATGTTCGCCATTTCTGTATTCATACCAAATAAATTCATGAGTTACTTCAGATCTTAAAAAGCTTTTCATAGCTAGATTAATACTGAGTATGTTGGATACTGGGGGGGTGACTAACTCTGTACTTGCTTTACCGCATTTCTTTTGTACTGAAAACCTGTCTATAGAATAATTGACACTGCCAGAACTGCCTAGGCACAGATGGATTAAAAACCACTTTGTCAGTCAATCACTTTTGTGTGCTTCACAGCTTGGTAGATTATTGAACACATATATATATATTCAAAATGGATACATTTTAGTAATTTTACATAGTGCAGACTAGTATTGATTGTATTACAAGAATACAACAATAAAGTATTTTATAAACAAATTCTGATATATTAGTAATAAACAATGTATCCAGGTTAATAAATTTGTCATCAGATTTCTGTTTGGATTTAATGTGAATGGTTACAAGTATACTTTGTGTCAACAGAGTGAGGCGTGCAGAATGGAAATGGTCGGCTGAGAGGGCTGCTGTTGCATCTCGATGGACGTGGTTACAGGCCCAAGTATCTGATCTCGAGTACCGTATACGTCAACAGTCTGAAATTTACAAGCAAGCTCGGTTGTCCAAAGGTCCAGTTCTTCTTGGGGAGCCTCCTCCGCCACAAGACTTTCTGCGTTCTTCATCACATCCTGCAGCCAGTGTCTGTTGTCAAGCTAGGACAGGCAATCCTCCTTCCACAGCCACTGTGACTGGTTCAGAGATTTCTCCATTGCCTGTGTCAGCTCTTCTCTCAAACGTTGACAAGCAGGCAAGCCGTTTGACTCAGTCCCTTGGCAATTGTTTGTCACCTGCCAACACTAGTCCCGCCTCATCTGTGAGCAGTTCTCATCCCAAGTCTAGTGTTTCCTCCCCTGCCGCCGCCCTGAATGGTCTCATTGACTCTCCGTTAAGTGCTGCCAGTGTAGATGTGGAAGGAGGCAGCCCCCCCAGTCTTTCAGCAGATCCCCACCTTGCAGTTGACCCCGTGGATCTCAGTCCTGTGTTGGACCCTTCCTGTCGGGCAGCCCGCTGCCTGCCTCTCAAGCACCCGCTGCGCAAACGCAAGTTGTTGAGGACTAGTGGTCTGCACCTGAAGTCTGTCAAAGCGGCCAGACTGTCTTCAGTGAGTTGTCACTGTCATACGTCGGTAACACCGTGTGTGTTGTGCAGTGGACGGGTGAACATCATGCAGACAGTTGATGCCAGCAGCATGTCCTACTCAGAGCGTGTAGCTCTTCTTGACCACTCCTATCACCAAGTTCTTTCATTTCAGGAAGGTGAGCTTTAGTTAGGCCATTGTGTGTGTGTATATTTTATGATTTTGATTTCATGAAGTAGACCTGTTTGGAAAGAAATTGGTTATCATATCAGCTCGGCATTCAGTATGATTGATAGGATTAGTCATGCGGCAGTAGATAAGTGTGCTTGTGGTCAGTGGCAAAAAAGTGTGTCAGACTAATAGCTTCCAGTGGGAGGTAGCTTGCTTGTTTGTATTACACTGCACCCAGTGTTCATTAGCTTTACTGTCGTCTACCTTGTAAGCACCCAGAATCTTGTCAACACCCACTTCCCAGATTTGGATAAAAACTGGATAGGTTATTTAGATACATGTTAATGCCCACCCCACATTTTGGGGGGCGGGGGGAAAGAAGAAAATTGTTACGAACTAAAGATGATTCAGTTTGCTATGTTTCTGATTGTGTTGCTTTTGAAAGCAGTACATATTTACTATTTAGATCAAGAAAAAAATAATAGAATATGTGCATGAGATGATGGTGTGTCACTGAAAAACCAAGTGATGCGGTGGTCAAATGGTTAGAGCGCTGCATTCTCAACCAAGTTTCCTGAGTTTGACCCCTGGTTTTGGCGCACCTGATGGTTAAGGGTGGAGATTTTTCCGACCTCTCAAGTCAGCATATAAATTAAGTGCAGTCTGCTTGTACCTGAACCCCTCTCCTGTGTTTTCATATGCAAAACATCAAATATGTATGTTAAAGATCCTGTAATTGTTCGGTGGGTTATGGAAACAAATAGATAACCAGTATGTACACCCCTGAAAACAGAATGACTGCCTACATGGCAGGGTAAAAATGGTCATACATGTAAATGCCCACTCGTACACATATAGTTAACATGGGAGTTGCAGCCCATGAACATAGAAGAATAAACCAAGTGAGAGAATCATACTCCATGATGCAGTGTCTTGTTCCAGTTACTGTTTTGTTCTCACTTATTTCCAACTTTTGGGTGAAATTTGTGCCAAGTGGGGGTGGGCACTTATGTATGATAGTTAATTGTGTCTATGATCATTGGAACAGCAGTGGAGGCAACTTCTGTTCTGACTGTGTGGGCTAGAATTCGATGATAGTGGATAGTGTCTTGCCTACTCTCAGCCAGGAGGGCTTCAGCCCAGTTTAGGACAGTCAGTTTTGGGAATGGCCTCCCAAAGCCAGCTATCCCCCCAAGGTTGCAGCACTGAGAACCAGTGCAGTCTTGAACCCTAGTTTGTGAGTCGTAATCCTTCACAAAAGACTAAGGCATTTGTTTATAAATGAATTCCCACCACAGTGGAGAAACCATTGATTATACAGCTTTCACTTTGCTGTTGGTCCTATGGTTAGCAGATGTCAATCTGTCTAAGCTGAGCAAACCGGGACATTATAAGATACAGTTTATTTGATAGTAAATATAATGAATTTATAATTAATGTAGAGCTCTAGTAGATGAAAAATAGTAGTTTATTTGATATAATGAATTTATAATTAATGTAGGTAGTAGGTGAAAAGTAGTAGGTCATATGTTGTGAATTAGTGACCTGGAATTAAACTTTCATTTATACAAAGAACAGACTTGTCCCAATAAAATGAAAGGAAAAAAGTGCTCTGTGACCTGTATGCAATTGAAGTGAAATCAAAAGATAGACCATTCTCTGATCAGTCATCAGCTTCTTGCAGAACTTTGCACCCCTGAATAGGCTTGCTGTCTGTCTTGCCACCTCAAAATCAATTCAAGATAGTGCATGTAGATTTATATTGCTTGTGAACAGTGTTTCTGGGGATAGTTGAAAATTGCAATATTGATTATCTTGGCAGCTTGCCTTGTCTGGATGATGAGTGGTAGAATGACTCAGGCTGAAACGAAGACTGAAGATCTCCATTGTCTTCGATCTAAAATGCCCTTAGACATGTGATTGAGTATAGTACTTAATTTTACTGCACAATGTGAGAAAGTGATTGGCACTGAATTTGTGAGAAAGTGATTGGCATTGAATTTATAGAATCATAAATTATAATCACATCAAGCTGAATTTATGCCCTTAGACATTTGATTGACATTGGGTATAGTTTTTTAGTTCTTAATTTTACTGCACAATGTGAGAAAATCATTGGCATTGAATTTATAGAATTATAAATTATGATCACATCAAGCTGAAATCAGGCACTCTGACTAGTTCTCATCTGACCAGTCCTAAAATCATTCTCGGATTTGAGGCAAATTTGGAACTGCTTTGCTGGTCAAGGAGAATTTCAGAAGTCCGATTATTGACAGTTTTGAAGCAGTAACATCTCATCTCCACAGCGCTTGGTGGTGTTAACGGTCGAGGAGTTTAAAGATCAACCAATGCAACCTGGGGCAATTAGAGATTGAAGCTAGATGAGGTTTTTTGTTGTGCACACTATATGATATGAGATATGTGTTTGGTTCTCCACAGTGTCAACTGCTTGGAGGAGATTGTGGATCCCTAATCACTATAGAACATACTAGTTCTCATCCCTCTTGTTAATTACAGCCCTGATGTTGACCAGCTGTCTTGTCAGGCCATCTCTGGACAGATCTGTTTCAAATAGATTCTATGATATTTGTGGATCAGTGTTCTACACTTTTGTAAGCATATGAATGAAGAATTTAGAATTAGTGCTTGTGAACAGTGCTTTGTTAGGGTACTTTTAGAGCTCTGATCAAAACGAGCAACATTAATTATCTTGGCAGTTGCCTAGTTGTCAGGATGACGAGTGTTGCTAGAATGATTCAGGCCAAAACAAAGGCTGAAGATCTCCATTGCCTTCAGTCGAAAATGTCCTGGGACATCTGATTCTTTGCTTCCTAGTCCTTATCTTGTTCTTACTGTATTTAATACTAGAAAATTATATAAGAAACAGTTTGTGCATTTAATTTATGAAATTCTAAATCAAGATCACTCTTAGCTGAAATGTGCTGTTACCAGTGGTCTTAATCTAATTTCTTCTCACTTATCTCAGTCTGGAGGCAAAATTGCAATTGATTTGCTGCTTTTATTAATGAACTGTTTGGAGATGTGCCAGTGCTTAAGTTCTAGCACCCTGTCAGCGCAGAATGACATGCTGTTCAAAGCTTGAGCTTTGGTGAAACTTCGATTTTAGAGATTTTAGAGTGACAATTTTCCTGCATACATATTTTCCCCCTTACACAATATAATGTGTATACCACTTTTTCAATGTTGTTTTGACATATATCGAAAGTGACTTTCTCAGCTATTAAAAAAAAAAAAAAAAAAAAAAAAAAAGGCAGCATACTGGTTTTACATGAGAGGCAATTGAATGATTTGCTACACATCAAGGTTCAGACATAAACCTGACCTAGACACTGGTGAAACTTTTTTTTTCTGATAATGACAACATACAATTTGTACCAGATAATGATTTTGAATGTGACGGTGAATCTCAGGTTTGCTGACTGACAGGTAGACAGACACCCCTATGACAGTGCTCAAGCACAGTACATATTTTTTTCTGTTTTTTCAGCATTGAGTGATACACTAATACTTTGACTTATTTAAAGAAATATAGAAGCATCTAATGAAGAAATGTTATCAAAATTCAAAAGAAGAGATATTTAACTTTCTTATAATACATGATGTGTATGTCTTTGTAATTTTGTGAAAGTGTGTTGAATTTTTCAGATATTGCCAAAGTATCCAGTTATGCAGTTATGGCAAAATGACATCGTCCATTTAGCTGTGTCTCCATAGACTCAGTAGTAGAGTTCAGAAAAATTAATTTTGTGATATCATAAAAAATGTTCGATGACACCTCCATAGACTTTCTTGGAATGCAGCCAATGGTGGTGTTACTGTTAGTAGTTTATGTACAAACTCAAAAGTGTACTTTAAAGAAGTTAAACTGAGTTGTAGTAAGGAACTAGAATGCAGTCTACAAGATACTGTGTTATAGTGTTATAGTTCTAGAATGGAGTCTACTTCAGTACTTGTAAATCTTAACAATGGCTTTTAGGGACATCTATACTAAAAGGTTGGGGGCCATGGGGTGAGGTAGGGTTGGGGATTGTTTACTGTATGTTATAAAAAGAAAAGAAAAGAAAATGATAGTTCCATTGCCATCCTTATTTATCAATACTTTTTATTTCTAATGTAGTATTCTTTATTTCTTTCTTATGCATGTTTGGTGCATATGTGGGTGAATGTGTGTCTCCATGTTTTACATTTATTTGCTTATTTATCATCATTGTTGTCTTTTTTATTTATTTATTTATTTACTCTTATTATTACTACTTTTTATATTATAT
Source organism: Babylonia areolata (assembly GCF_041734735.1). Taxonomy (NCBI): domain Eukaryota; kingdom Metazoa; phylum Mollusca; class Gastropoda; order Neogastropoda; family Buccinidae; genus Babylonia; species Babylonia areolata. Next base: position 5,742,022 of record NC_134890.1, read on the forward strand.
TTATTTATTTATTTATGTACGTTTATAGTTGACTTCATCAAGTTTTTGCGCCTTATACATATTATTTCACCCCTTATTTTTATATATTTTTTTTTTCTCAAGGCCTGACTGAGCGCGTTGGGTTACGCTGTTGGTCAGGCATCTGCTTGGCAGATGTGGTGTAGCGTATATGGATTTGTCCGAACGCAGTGACACCTCCTTGAGCTACTGAAACTGAAACTGTTATGGGTTGGTTTTACTCAGTTTAGACTGGCTGCCATAGTAATGGTGTAAGGGTTAGTTGCCACACTGCCAAAAGTCACTCCAGACTACCTGTTTTCAGAACAGAATGGTCCTCATCCCTCATGATCAGTTATTCTACTGATCACAGCCCTGTCGTCTATCTCTCTGCTGTCTGTTTATGTGTTTAATATGATATGTGGGTCCATAATATAAGACAACTCTTGCATGGGTTCGATCCCGTTTGAATGCCCTTTTCTTTTCTTTTTTTCTCCAAAGCTTATTAAAGTTATTTTATATAAATACATTTTAATTTGTTTAAATCTTGTTTAATATAGAACACTTTTTAACAAATTCTTAATCTCTCTCTCTCTTTTTTTTCTCCTCATGACACTTTTACTGGATAAAGCATGAAGCACAAATGAGTCATGAGGGCTTTGCCTCTTGTTTTTACATGGTATGGTTTCAGAGACAACATGGTTTTGCTTTGTATGATACTGTTACATCTAACACATGTCAGCATGATCATCATTATATAGCCGTTTTTACATGTCACTTTTAACATTGAGATCTGACACACTGACTATGGAGCTGATTCAGAATCTACATTTCTTTTCCTTCACAAAAATGTTTACTTTCTTTCTGTTTCTCCCATAGCTTTTGTGCCATATTTAAAAAAAAAAAAAAAAAAAAAAAAAAAAAAAAATTACCCTGATTCTCAAAATTCCCTGGCAAAGGGAGAGCACTTTTTTTTAATACTTTTTTTGGTTTTATTTTTTTATTTTTTAAGATAAAAAATTATCTGCCATTCATCTGGTTAATTATGTGAGTACAGGTATTCAGAAATTAAGACAACTGTTGATGGCAGATTCCTTAGGTCCCATTGAGAAGGTGGTCCTTGATGACAAGCCCTCTTGTGGCTGTGCAGGCTGATTATTGGAGTGACAGACCCGGCACATACAGGGCAAAGCAGTCCATGTGTTAGTGGGCTATGGGCAGCTGATACTTTCCTTTGCCTGTGCTTTTCCTCCTCAGCTATCCTTGCAGTTTCAAGCACCGTGTTATGAAGTTGATCTCCAGCTGTCTGTTTCTAGCAATGTTTTCCCAGCCCATTTCTTGGAATAGTTGTTGCTTCAGCTGATCTTCGTAGTGTTGTTAGTGCAACTCCTCTTGCACTTGCCCCGGCAAAGCTTACTATAGTAAACTGCTTTGTGCATTCATGAGTCCTCCATGCGTGATTCCCACCCATCACAGTTGTCTGGTTAGTAGTATAGCCTCAATGCTGGTGGTTTGGGCTTGCTATAGGACTGTGATGTTTGTCACATAGTCTTGCCACTTGATGCCCAAGATGGTATGAAGGCATTGTTGGTGGAAGTGTTTTAGGAGTGTTGCGTTTGTTTTTGGTACAAAACTTGAGCTTCTGACTGTAGAGGAGAGTAGTGAGAACTACAGCTATGTAAACAAGGATTTTTGTTAACAAGTGCAGTGGAGTGGTTGTTACAGATGTACTTCTGCAGATGACTGGTGGAGCAACTGGTTTTGGTGAGGTGGTGGTTGACATCCTTGGATGCTGTGGCATCATAGGAGATGACACTCCCTAGGTAAATTTGTGAAATGCTCAACTGTGTTGATCAATGATCCATCAGTGCTGATGTGTGAAGGGCTGGAAGAACTGTGCAGTAGTTTCTGATGTAGGACCTCTGTGATTGTGAGGCCAAAGGCCTTTGCTGTGTCAGCAAAGCAATTGACTGCATGGAGAGATTTTTGCTGTGGGCAAAGAGTGCACAGTCAGACACAACTCTTTCAGTGCCTTAGTGCAGGCCACAAGTCATCACAGATTGAAGATGCTTCCCATCAGTCCAGAACATTAAGTGGATCCCTTCTGAGAGATCCTCTTAGCCTCTCAAAGCATCATGATGAAGAAGATTGCGAAGAGTGTTGGAGCAAGGACACATCTTGCTTGACCCCATTGTCAACCAGGAATGGGTCAGACAGAATGCCACTGTGATTCACATGCCCCAACTGGCCTTCATGGAGCTGCTGCAGTGTGGTAAGGAGCTTTGTTAGCCCACTCTTCACACAATCGTCTAGTCTGTGTCGGCTAACTGTATTCAAGGCCTTGGTCGGATCAATAAATGCTGCATATAGCTCCATGTATTGCTTTCTGTATTTCTCCTGTATCTGTTACAAGACATAGAATGTAGATCATGTCTGTTGTGCCTTCAGGTTGCTCTGAAGCTGTATTGGTTTTCTGGTAGGTTTTCCTCAGCAACTGTTGGGCTGAGTGTCTTGGATGAGTCTGCCACTGTGGAAAGTATAGATCTCCTCTGCTGTGGACAGCAGTGTGAGCCCTCTGTAATTTGAGCTGTCTTATTTCTCTCCTTTGTTTTTGTACAGATAGACCGTTATAGCATTGCAGAGATCTTGTGGAACAACTTCCTGCTCCCAGCATGCTGTGAAGAGGCCTGTGAGCTTCTCAAGAAAAGGTTACCTCTTTGCTTATACACCTCTGCTGGTATACTGTTAACTCCAGTAGCCTTGTGGCAAAAGCTGCTTTCATTTCTTCCTGAGTGGGGTGATTATCAAGTTCCATCCTCACTGGTTGCCAGGGAATCTTCCCAGTTACCTCTTCTTGCATCTGGTGTTTGTCCCCAAAGAGGTTCCTACAGTGCTCTGTCCAGCACAGTGAAAAGGCTGGTGCCATTGTATGATTGCAGAGGTGCCTGCACTTGATGGGTTCAGCAGTTTACTGCGTGCAGCACCTCACAGAATGCACAGGTGTTACCAATGTCTGCATTTCTCTCAGCTTGTGCTGCACAGTGCTGGATGCATTCTTGTAGGCAGCTTTAGCTACCTGATCGCCTGGCATTGCAAGGGTTCTTTCATAGCAGGAGCGTTTCTTCTGGAGAAGATCCTGAATCTCAGTATCATATAAAGTTCTACAAGCTTACCAAAGAATGAAAGATTTTTAGAAAATTAAGTAGTGCAGTTGAGTCATAGACTGATTTGGAATGGGAGTAATGTGCCTGCACAAGAATTCAGATGTTTGTGAACTAGAGATTCTAGATCATCGGAACTGGCAGAAGCATCACTACAACTGTAAGAGAGAATTTTCATTATGAAGGGATATTCAGCTGACTGGATCTATTTGTGATACATGTTCACAGAGGAAAAGGCAGGAGAAGAGTTTTGTGGAAAAAAAAAAAGGTTCCTGAGGCTTCAGAATGTGGCATGACCTCTTGTACTACAATACAATGGACTCAGCACCTGTGTCAGTCCATGGCACTTGCTTTGGAAAACCCCCCAGTGATATTATATATATCCACATGTGTGCCTTTTACGTTTTTGGGTTAGCAAGTTAAGGTCAGAAGGTAACCTGCCTTTGTGTTTTTATCCTTGACAGTCTGCCTCCCTTCACCAACTGAGGGTTTGTGCTGAGTCACAGCACTCAGAAACTTTCAGTGCAATCCAGGGCAGGTGTTCTAGGCTATGGTCACCAGTTAAACCTGTGGGACAAAATGGAAACCCAATCTTTCAGTGGGAATATTCTTTACTTGCAAGATTTCACATTGCTCCTGTGGCATGTCCTCCGTCTGACTTCCAGAGTTCAGACTGTTTCAGAGTGTCTGCTCTCTGAGAGCTTAGCACCATGGAGGTTTCCACTGATGTGGCAACAGCCTTTCCTAATCCCCACAGTGAGATGCCAGTGATGGATCAGGTGATTCAGATACTGAGCAAGGTTTACTGCTTTGTCCATTTGCCACAATTTCACAATGTGACAACACATGGGAATTGAACTCGCCTCACTGTCTTGTGATTTTCATCAGAATGCACAGTCTGCAGGCATGTATGCCCCAGAGTGATGTGGACCTTGGTGCATTCAAAAGTATTGGTATGTGGTATGATCAGTAGATGGTCAGCTGGATGATACGGTTAACAAGGAAATATGTTTGTGATAGACTGATACACATAGCAGATGAAGACTGTTTATATCTTCCCAGCTTAGAATATTCATTTTAAGGATTTCCCCCAACCCTCACCCCCCCCCCCCTTCCCCCCAATGCAAAAAGGTTGTTTGTCAGTCAGTATAACACAATCCAGCACATAATTAGAAACAATATTTGACATTCCATGAAATCAACTTCACCAGTAATGACAACAAATAAGGACTATTGTGCAGGTTATGATAATTTTAATGTGAATGCTCATTTTGCTGAAATACAGATCACTAAGTTGTTTGTGTGCATGTCGCAGAAGTGCCTCTCTCTGTCCGCTTTGAGGGATTGTTACGGTCCGGGGATTGGCAGAACAAGACATCTGTGCGTCGTCCTCGGGCCGAATCAGACCAGAGGTACAGTATTTCTTTCTTTGTTCCTTTGTTTGGTTGGCATTGGTCTTTTTCACATTTAGGACTTGAGATTGAAGATAGTTCACATAATTTTAAAGATTTTGAAAATGATGGGTCATTCTTCAGTGCTTGTCACACAGAGTTGGAACTGGAGGCAAAACTTATGTCCATGATGTGTATGGATAATGTGGGGAATTGCACGTAAAAAACGCATGTGACACTGTGATTTAGAGGACTTTGTACTGGACATAGAAATATGACAAAAGCGATTCAATTTCCTTGGAAGACTTCCAATACACTTTACAAATAAAATATATCAGTGCATTGTTATGCACACATTTTTGATATGTATAGGAATTAAATGTGATGTGTCACAAGCCTTACAACTACTAAAGTTTTTTTCATTATTTAAATTTAAAAACAGAACTTTCTTGAAATGAAATAATGCTACCTCATGCTTCTCTTGAATCAAAGAAACATTGTGATTATCAACATACACTGTGACTGATATTCTCAGTGTTATTGGGCTTATGATGTAACACATTAAAAAAAAAAATGAAATATGATTTTAACACTGAACAAGTTGTATGTGTTCAAATCTTTGTTCTTCTCTTTTCAGGCTGTTTTTCACATGTTCAAAATGTCTGGTTTGTTTTTTGTTTTTTCTATGAAAAATTTAGTGGCCCAGAAAAAGCCACTTTATAATTGGAGTCACAAACTGACAAAGTACAAACATTTTCCATAACCTACAGAATGAACAAAACTGCTGAAGTTTATCACTTAAAAATTTTTTTTTTTTAAGTCAGCTAAGCTAATTCAAATGAAAGAAAGGATGCAAATTAGATAACATCTCAACACTGGATGGGCCTCAAAAGTCCTCACATTTTCTGTGGTGTATGCTTGTGATTTACACAATTTATCATCCCTTTGTTGTTCGAAAGACTGGAGGAAAAATCTGGTTTGCTAACATCTCAGATCTATTTTGGGGATATTGATAATTGATGAAGGAATCTGTTAGGCTCATAGATTATTTTGTGGCTCCATTGATTTTGTCAGGTCCATTGCTAGGCTTGCAACAAATGTGACACACAGAGTTCAAACAAATGCCATTCTTTTTTTATGATATGGATAACCTTGCAACCATACCAACTTTCGTTGTTTTGTGGTGGATTTTAAACACAAGACAAATGCAACACCAGCAGTGTCGAAAAACAAGATTCAGTTCATGTGTAGTGTGATAAAGTTAAACAGTGTTTTAAGATGTTGAAGTGAAGTTTCGCTTTTTGCTTGTCTGTTCAAGTTTATAAAGGGAACTTCATTGAAACTTCTAGTGTTTGTTCAGACTATAAAGTGAACTTTCTTGAAAATTTTAGTGTTTTAAATGATGTACAACAGCAGCAGGATTTGTTTTCTTGTTTTCAATCACCAGTTTTGCATATCATTTTGCATTTTTAACACATTTTTACCCCCAATTTTTTTCTAAACAATTGTTCATCATTTACACACTTTTTAAATTAACCTCTACATTTCTTGAATCAGGTCTGGGACATGAGGGTGAAAAAATGGAAGTAATGTAAAAACAACTCAAAACATATTTTGGTGTCATATACTGTACCATGTCAAACTGATGCAAACTAGGCCTATTGGTTTGCTCTGCTTGGCCAAATTTCGCGCGGCTAACAGTGAAAAGACGGGCCCGCCCGCTCTCAGCCAATCAAACGCCTCTAAAAGCTATAAGCGCTGAATCATTCCTTTGGCCAAGGCTCTCCACGCCATCTTGTCAGGTTTACGCTCTGTCTCGACTTACGCTTTTTTCGGCTATTAAGCGTATCCTTTTGGCCTTATTTTGTTGCATGCGGCTTGTGTTTATTGTATTCTTACATTCTGTGTATTCGATTCGACTCGGCACCCTCGATTCGTTCGTTTTTTTCTGCCTCTAAGTCGATCCTGTCTTTCCTTTCTCTGTTGGGGGTCGGATTTTCGCTGGGTGCCTAAGCGCGGGTTCCATGCCTCGTGTGCCATACCACGAAGGCAGGGATCATGATGCTGGGATTGAGACTCGGCAAGAGACTCTCCCAGGCCCGGAGCTCATGATTCCTCCCGATACGGACCGCGGCGATGCATCGTTAGACGCTGATCGCGGAGGTGACTTTCGTACCAGTAAAACGGTCATGAAGGGGACCGGGGGGAAAGAGGTACGAGCGTCGCCTCCCGAGGTGTCCCAGCGTGAGGGAGAAGGGGGAATGGCAAGTTCTCTCCGGACTGTGGGGACTCGCAGCTAGGCGCGGACTCCCAAGGGGAGGCCGCGCCCAGCCATTACCCGGGTCCCCACTCGGAGACGGCCCTCACGGGCCCCATTGTTGTTCCCCCTCCTCCCTTCTCTGTTGACCCCCCTCCCCCACCTCCTTTTGGGGGGGGAGAAAAAGTTGGTTCCGGGGGGGGATCTCTACTTTGCCCACCCCGGGCCAAGCCACCCCAGTCTCCCCACGGGAGGGGATTCGGGGCGCGTGGCAACCTGCTCGGCAGGTCTTCCCGCTATCCGGCCGGTCTCCCCTGCTGGGGGAGGCCCGCGCGTGTCAGGCGGTTCCGGGCAGTCAGCCCGCTCGTCTTCGGGTGGGACTGACACCCAAGTCGGACCTGACCTCCCTCTGACTTGGCCAGGTTGTTCCCTTCATGGAGGTCAACGCGCCAGTGACCCTTGGGGTTCGGGTCACAGTATGGCTGGTGCCCACGGGTGGTTACCCCCATTCTACCCGTACTGGGGCGCACCTAGGGTGCACACTGGGTTGCCGGGAGCACCAAGGGCCAGCCCCTTGTCCGCTCCCCACCGGACCCAACCCAGCACATCTCACAGGGTGACACACACAGCCCCGACAAGTGGAATCGACTTCTTGTCGGTCAGGTCGAGCTCCTCGACCAATATTGCCACTCTGTCCACAAATCGGGCCTCTGTCAACCCACAGGTGACCTCCACGGTCACAACGGCCTCCTTGTCAGGACCGACGGCTGCTCAGGGGCCCTACTCGGCCCGGCGGAGCCTGCGGTTCCCACCTGCCCAGCCCTCGGTCCTACAGTGAGATGAGTGGGTGTTTGTCCCCTCACAGCACTCGTGGGTCCCTCTTGCATCCAGGGACGCCCTCTCTGAAAAGGTGTGGCACCCACCATCCCAAGCATGGTTGGACCTACGGTCCACCCGCTCCCCACCCGCTTCAGGTGTCAAGGACATAACAGTGGCGGCCATGGTCCCGGCTCGGGATCGTCCCAGCTCATCCCGCTGGGCTGACCACAGCTCACAGGACGCCCCAGTGGGTACATCCACTTGGGATGGCACCCAGCAGGGGATGGACTGCGAACAAGAGTGGGAGCCCCTGTCTTCGGATGAGGACGAACAAGCAGATGAGCACTCTTTGCCCACATCCCAGGGGGGACAGATTGAGCCCGCGCCTCCCTAGGGACCAGCCTGAACCAAACTCGGACTTTGCCAAGCTCGAACTGACCCTCCCCAATAGGGTCACGTATGCCGAATCAGTCCCTCAGGCTACTTTGTTACCCTTGACCCTCCTTTCGCCATGTGACTCTAACTCCAGAACCACAAGGCGACTCAGAGTGCCAGAAATGGTGCAGGAATGGCTTAATAAGCCAGCCCGCACTGTCAGGGGTGCTGCTTCCATCCCTCCTCCAGGCAGGGAGTCCCTCTCTGCCCCGGGCGCCTTTTCCCCGGGAAAATTCCTTAAAGATTCCTCCAAGGGAGGGGTGTGGTCCTGGTACACACAGGACCACCCTGCCTACAGCAGAGCAGAGCCCTCCGCACAGGACAGACTACCCTATCCTTTAAAACGTTAGCAGAGTGGGACAAATTGGCCCGCTGCTGCCTCCTCGAGGTTTCCACGGCGTACACCTTCGACTCGTTCCTCCACAGGGCCAAGGAGCTGTGGGAACAGTGTCCGGTTAATCAGGACATGGGGTCTCCTTCCTCTGTCCCGCCTGGCCTCTTCACCGACCAGAGGTTACACGCTTTTGGCAATAGGGTAGCATCTGGTCTCACGGCAGCTGCAGACACAGCTACCAGCCTTCACTTCAGTACTGTGCTAGCGCGGCGTGATGCCATTCTCAGCCTCTCTAACATTCCTGTGGAGCAGAGGGCTGCCCTGCGGTCCATCCCAGCACAGCAGCACTCCCTCTTCGGCCAGTTCCCGCCCCATTTTGTCAGCCACAGGGCAGAGACAAACAGGGAGGTGGCCTCATATTTGGCCCACACCTCCCATGGGCTCCAGGGTTCTATGCCATTGAAGAGACCGGCCACCAGGGCCCCTCCATATACCACGCCGCCTAAGTCAAAGCAGCGTGTGCAGAATCAGTGGCAGAGGAATAAACCACCTTATGTCCGTCCAAGCCGACCGGCCATGCCCAAGGCCAGAAGGCAGCACCCCCAATGACTGGGCCCCGATTCAGCACCACCAGTCGTTCAGCCCCTCCAAGTAGGAAACTTGTCCCGGCATGCACATCAGTGGTGTGCTCTGGGACTCAACGACGGGATTATGTCGGTGCTAGAGTCGGGGTACATGCTGTCTTGGGTGGAGGACCGCCCCCCTCTAAGATCCACTCCTCCTCCTTAGGTGCCCAGCTCGACGGAGCAGGAGAGCGTCCTAGAAAAAGAGATATCGCACCCACTCCTCATGGGGCTATATCTCAACTCTCGGACCCGGGCCTCGGTTTTTACGGCTGGTTGTTGGTGATTCCAAAGGTCTCGGGAGGGTGGACACCAGTTTTGGACTTGTCCCCCCTCAACAAATTCCTCCCCAAAATCAAATTCAAGATGGACACACAGGCACAGATTCGGGAGACCATCCAACAAGGTGATTGGCCTACCTCTATCGATCTGGAAGATGCTTATTTTCATATACTCATCCATTCGGCATCCCATCGGTACCTAAGGTTCGTGTGGAGGGACAAGGGGTTCCAGTTCCCGGCCCTCCCATTTGGTCTGTCCCTTGCCCCTTTCCTGTCTACCAAGGTGGTGCGGGAATTGGTGTCCATCGTCCGCTCGGAATCCATTTGTCTCTGTGTGTACCTGGACGACTGGCTTATCCTGGCCCAGTCGCAGGCCCTGTGCCTGAGTCATACGGCCAGACTTCTAGACCTTTGCTCCCAACTGGGCTTCCTCATGGACCAGCAGATATGCGATCTGTCCCCACGTCAGTCCTTCGACTTCTTAGGGATGAGATTCGACACGCGGTCCATGATAGTCTCTCTGGCGCCAGATCACTGGGACCGTCTGGCAGGCTTCCTCAGCCACTGGCGCCACTCCTCCCAAGATACAGCGCGGACACTTTCTTCCCTCTTGGGCATGGTGGAGTCCACGACACCTCTCATTCCCCTGGACAGGGTTCTCAAGCGCCCTCTCCAGAGGGCACTGAGGTTAAGCCGGTCCCAGAGCACTCAGCCATGGGATACCCAGATATGTCTGGGCGAGTGGTTCCTCGAGGTGACATCAGAGTGGTTAATCACCCCCCTTCGGACACAGGGGGTGCCCATAGCCCCACCTACTCTTCAGGTGGCACTCTTCACAGACGCCTCCTCCCCGGGCTGGGGAGCCCACATGGACTCACTCCATGCAGCAGGGACTTGGTCCCCGGAGGAGCGCCTATGCCACATCAATGTTCTGGAACTGGAGGCAGTTCGCAGGGCTCTCCTGCACTTCATGGGGGAGGCCACTGGCAAGACCATCCGCTTGTTCACGGACAAGACGACGGTCGCATGTTATGTGAACAAATGGGGGGGAGCGCACTCGGCAGACCTCTTCATGTGGACTGAGGCTCTCCTCCGTTGGTGCCACAGCAAGGGCATTGCACTTTCAGCGAGACACTTAGCAGGAAAAACCAACATCTTGGCAGATGCTCTCAGCAGGTCCAAGAGTGTCATACGCACAGAGTGCACCCTGGACAAGGACAGCCTTCAGTGGGTGTGGGAACAGTGGTTTCGGCCGATGGTGGACCTTGTTCAACAAGAGACTTCCCACTTACGTCTCTTCGGTTGCCGACCCAGAAGCGTGGGCAGTGGATGCTCTCTCTCTAGACTGGAGCAGTCTGATTGCCTCTGCGTTTCCTCCCTTTCCAATTCTGTCCAAGGTGATACGGAAAGACAGATTGGACCACCCGCACCTGGTTTCAGGACCTTCAGTCCCTGACACATGTTTCCACCCCTGGAACTTGAAACCAAATCTCATCTGCTGAGGCAGCCTCGCTCGGGCACTCCTCATTTCAATCCTCAACTGCTCCACCAGCACGCTTGGCTGCTGTGCGGTCGGAACTGTCAGCATCACCATTGAAGTCCTCGACCCCTCGGTCGGCCTCTGTGTCGGCTGCGCTGACCCAGGGGTGTGCCTCCTCTGGCCTCCTCTCCATAGTCACCAGAGCAAGGAGGCAGGGAACGGAGACTTTGTATGACTTTCGCTGGAAGAAATGGTTGCGGTGGTGTACAGCTCAGGGCATTACCCCTATGAACCCTACGAGCATGCAGCTGGCCAACTTCCTGGCTCTCTGCTCCTCGGTTCTCATCCTGTCTGCTAGTTCTGTGCGAGGGTACAGGTCTGCCATCTGTACCACAATGCAAACAGCTAGGTGGTCCCGCCTTTGAAGCGGATTTCCTGCTCAGAGAGGTGGCTAGGGGTGCCCCTCTGAAGGAAGCTAGAGACCCCAGAAGAGTGCCCTTCTGGGACTTGTTCCTGGTGCTGGATTTCATTCGAAAACAGCCCTTCCAACCATTGGGGACTATTCCTTTTGACATCCTCACCCTCATGACCACTTTCCTTCTGCGGCTGGCCACAGGCAGTCGTAGAAGTGAGCTGCATGGTCTTAGTGGAATGCCACAAGATCTGGCCTTCCACAGAGATGGTTCCATCACTATTCGTTTCCTTCCAGAGTTTCTGGCTAAGAACCAAGACCCTGAGGTTCCTTCCCCCTCTCTGAGGGTCAGACCTTTGTCTGATATTCTTGCCCAAGATGATGAGGATAGGCACCTCTGCCCTGTTCGGTGTCTCAAATATTATTGGGGATAGGTCTCGCCATAGGCGTTCTTCTCAGAGGCGGCTGCTCATCTCCCTCAATGAGAATTACAAGAAAGACATCGCTGCAGGCACCATTTCCCGCCGGGTTTCCCAAGTCATTCGTAGAGCCTACTCTCATGCACACAGGGATATCAGCTGTCTTCATCCCAGAGCACACGAAGTGCGGGCCATAGCTACTTCGGCTGCTTTCCAGCACTCAGTGCCAACGCAGCATGTCTTGGAGGCAGCCTTCTGGCGGTCTGAGAATCCCTTCATCAACTTCTACCTCAGGAATTTCTGTATGACCAGGGCTGACGGTTCCAAGGGGATTTCCTTTGTCGCGGCTAACACTGCCGTCTCAGTTACAAGGGCTCCCCATACAAACCAGTAGGCGTTGCCCTCCTCCATTTGCTTTAAATTCTGCATCAGTTTGACATGGTACAGTATATGACACCAAAAGGAGGAGTTTGTATTATGCTCCATGTTTGGTGTTACATATACTTAACATGTCAACCTCGAATGCCCGCCCGTCTGTCTCCGCCGTGGTTCTCATGGGGCATTTTTGTTCATGGCCACGGAATGATTCAGCGCTTATAGCTTTTAGAGGCGTTTGATTGGTTGAGAGCGGGCGGGCCCGTCTTTTCACTGTTAGCCGCGCGAAATTTGGCCAAGCAGAGCAAACCAATAGGCCTAGTTTGCATCAGTTTGACATGGTAAGTATATGTAACACCAAACATGGAGTATAATACAAACTCCTCCTTTTTGAAGAGTTTTGATGTTGAAGTAAAACTTATTCATGCTTGGAATATAAGGTCATGTGTAGGTGGAGACCGCAACTCGCGCAACATGTGATTTAAATTTTTTTATACAAAACAAGGAAAAGCTGTAACATGGACATCTCTTGAGTTCATTTATTAAAGGCTTTCTTTCCATGGCAGTGATTAACTTTTGGATATAACTATGTTTATATAATTGAGAGATGTTGTGAGTGTTTGTGGAATCCATGTATTTGATATTCTTGTATTCCGTTAAGCAACAGTGGAATAAATGACTTGTTTTCACACTTAAATGTTCTTGATTCATGAGATTTATTAGATTTCAATGAGTCTTCACTAACAGTTGTTTTCAGACACTATTAATTTTACTTTTGTAGGACTTAAAAGTGCAGGCCAGTTTGCTTCTGTAAGTGCCTCCAGTAAATTTGTTTGATTTTAAGCAGTTTATTCAAGTCAGCTGAACTCTAAAATTTCTTGGATTTGAGTAAATATGTGTACATATGCAATACTGGAAACAGATCTGGAATATGAGGATGAAAAATCATAAGTAGTGTAAAAACAATTCAAAAAACTTTTGAAATGTATACTTTTATTAGAAAATAAAAAAGAAACAGGGATATTTCGGAACCTTTGACAGTCAGAGATAATGGTCCCAGTCATGGATCTCTTGTCTGATGATTCATCAGAACTTGAAGGTGATGACATGAAAGTGACAACTGACAGCTCAGCATTTGACTCTTTTCAGTTATTGTATAGAAGCAGACAGCATTTGACTGTGACTGGCAGTGAGGGCAGTGTATGTGTGTCTCTGTGTGTATAGCAGGACGGGGGTAGAGGAGATGGAGATGAGTGGTGAAAGACGAGATGTCGTATGGTAGTCAGAGGGCAGGGAAGGGGGGGCCTTGGACAGGGCAACACCAGTAAGCTGATGTTTTCACTGTTACTGCCACAGATTGGGCAACAGCCAATAGTCTGCAATGTCTGTGAAACCCATGTTGAAAATGCAAGACAGGAACATGTTACTTTTTCACACTTTTTGTCACCAATCAGATGACGGACTTGTTTGCAGAGGATGCAAATCGGCATGATTTATTTTCTTATGCAGGTATAAACTGACAAGCATGTCATTTCCAGCTGATCTTGTTTTTCATATGGATGTCATTATGTGATGGTGGAAGTAGACTTTTTGTCGCACAAAAATTATTCTCACTTTGAAATACCAGAATTGTTACTTGTAATCAAATTGATTATGAAACAGCCCCAGATTCAAAATCTGCATTCATTTTCCTTTACCAAACCATTCTGTCTTTTATACTTTTGTGCTGGAATCCCACCCACCCCAGTCCTCAGAATTTCCCCTGGCAAGAAGAGAGCTCTTTTTTTGTGGCACTGAATGGGTTAATGGGGAAATGAAATGAGAAAATGTCATCTGTAAAACTGATAGCAGTGGCAAAATGATGAAATGAAAGAGTTGATAACATGTTTTTCCATGTGTTCCAGGCGTCAGAAATACACACCCAATGTGACAGATGGCAGGAAGAAGCCTTTCAGGAAAAATGCAGCATCTGTGATAATTCAGTCAGCCAGTGAGTCACTCTTCCAGTTTCTCTGTCTCAACTGTCTCTGATATCTCAAGTTTATGGTGTAAAAATTGACATAAGATAATGTCCTTATTTTGTATGTTTATGTTTTCAGTACACTTATCTGTTTAACCGTGAGCAAGGCATATGATACATTTCTTGTGCTGTTTCCTCTGCAGCTGAATTATTTTCATTGACAGGTTTTTAGCATGACACTACCTGCATACAAACTCCTATGAGTTCCATTTGAACAATAGCATTGGTGTGAAATTGTGTCTTTGGTTAGGGTAAACATAGGAGATAATGCAGAAACGGTTTACACACTGTTTAATAAATGAGAAGTAAGTAATGAAATAGATAACGCCAGACATGGCAGCTATTTTTAAAGTTTCATTCTAATTTGTGATTAACTGTTATAGGTGGATATTTTTAGGTATCACCCAGGATTTACAAAAATGTGTATATATGTATGTATAATTGTGTGTGTGTATATATATATATATATATATATATATATGGGGGAAAAAACCACTTCATGCACTGGTTGCCATAGAAACAATTCAAAATGGCAGACAAACAAAAAAATTAAAGCTCTATAACTACAAAACTATTATAGGTTTTTCTTTTTGTTCTTGATTTATTATGACCTTCACTCACTTTCTACAACTGGATAGCATTACATCTAAAATATAGAATTTTTCAGCATTTTTTAAAAAACGGGACACTTCATGTTCTTGAATCTTTAAAATAAACAGCTGTGACTAAAGAACTTTCACTTTGACTTGGCTGTCCCAGCGCAGAAATTATGTAAAGGGTGTGGGAAATCAGCTTGCAATGTTTCAAATGTGGATGTTTGTTCATTCCAAGGCGTAGTGATTTGAATGTGGTCACTGTACTGAAAAATTACAGATCGTCGATTGCACACATAAAAGAACATGTTTTTTGAAAGAGTTGGTGTATTGGATAGAAGATGCAGTGAAGTGACTAAAAATGTGAAAATCATAAAACCACAAGAAATCACAATTTTAGTGAAAAATAGGCTGCCTTGTCTGGCCTTAAATAATAAATAACAATCTGTCAGTGCGCACTTGTTAATTTGAGCTATGAGATACATGTGTGATTTTTTTCTAGCTTATTCTTGATGAATGGTCTTGGTACACAGGTGTGACACCTTAATCCTGGCATTTCAATCAGTGGGTCATAAGACCACAGTTTTGTAAGGTGGTCAAAAGAAAAAGACACAGATAAGCTCTGATTTCAGCCCAGTCTACATCATGCCTCATGCAAACACAAATATGCATTTTGAGTTTTTACTTTCACCTCCCCTGTGTTTTTTATTTTTGTGTATTTGTTTCCATAAGTAGATAAATCATGTCGGCAATCAAAACAGAACAAACAAACAAAAACAAAACGCCTTCAGCAAACTTTCAGGGATGTTCACTACACCCTGCAGTTTTCCAAAACCTGACCAGCCAGTGTTTTAAATATCCACTCGGCATGCGATTTTCGTCAACATTATTGAACTTTCTGACAGCCCTACATTCACATCACCATCATCATCCATTTGTTGAAGGTATTCACACAAAAGCCTTTAAATTTATCATTGTTGAGGGAGAATTCAGAAATTTCTATCTTGACTTGCATCAGAAATTCAATCAAAAAAGCCTTTGTAAAACTTCAGAAAACTTCCACATTCGACCATGAGGAAAAGCAGAAGGCAGAAGCCTCATTCTGAAACAAAGTGCATTGCTAATAGGGGGTTAAGGCTGTCAGAAATTGAATAATACTGACTTTGAACTTCTATTTTATTTTATTTTTATTTTATTTTATCTTATTTTATTTTATTTATTTATTTTTTTTTTTTTTCTTTCTCAAGGCCTGACTAAGCGTGTAGGGTTATGCCGCTGGTCAGGCATCTGCTTGGCAGATGTAGTGTAGCGTATATGGATTTGTCCGAACGCAGTGACGCCTCCTTGAGCTACTGAAACTGAAACTGAACTTCTAAAGCAGGGTGACTGCAGTTGCTGCTAGCTGCTGGAGATTGGTTATGCTTGGCAACTTCAGTTGCATGCGAAAGGTTTTATATTTCCAGTCAGATCGACAGGTAATGCAGTCACATCGACACGTAGGAAGCAAGAGAATCAGAAGGTACAGGATCCAATTGCACAATCGCCAGAAATTTCTCCCCTTCCAGTAGACCTTAAATGGTGGTCTGGATGCTTGTCGTTTGAATGAGATGATAAAACGGGGTGCCCTTTAAACATGCACTTAATGCACAGTTTGTAACCCAAGCAAACAAAAGGGTTGTCATGGCAATTCTGAAGAAAAGAACACAAACACATACACTTGCAAGCAGAAAAATAAAAAAGCTTGGTGCTGCTACTGTGACAATGTGCTCTCTCTGAGGAGAGCAGCCCCAATTTTACATAGAGATATCTGTTGTAACAAGAAATTAATACAATACAGTACTTTTAAATCAAAGGAGAATCTTTTTTTTCTTTCTTTCTTTCTTTTTTTTTTCTTGTAAAAAAAAAAAAAAAAGGTACCAGCAACTTTTTAAAAAAAAGAAAAAAGTTCCGTTATAACAACATTAAAACAAGCTTAGATTAAAATGATAAGTCAAAATAAACAGCCCACAACAAAAATGATGTTTCTATCTATATTAGAACCAAAGTTACAGCTAATTGAAGTTCATTGAAACAGCCTTTTTGCGTGTCATTTTGAGCTTTTGGACAAACTCCAGGTTTACAGCATCACTGCATGTACACTGAACAGAGACAGCTGGAAATTAAGGAAAGTGATATTTTGTATATAGTACAGATGCCTAATTTTTTTTTTCCAGCTACATAACCTGATAGTTTTATTGATGTTGAGTTCTATAATCCAGTTCTTTAGCAAATTCTCACAGGGCCAAGATTTGTCAAAATAGCAGCAAGCACAGTTTCTTCATTTATCAAGCTATTTTGATGAATTATGTGATTCTGTATTCAGCTGAGCAAGGTCTTAAAAATGGGTAGAGCAATAAGCATTTTGCAGAATTTGTTTTAGATTTGTTGCATATGATTTGTAAAATTTAACTTTTTTTTTTTTTATTATTTTTTTTAAACTAGACAGACACACATGCACAAATACACATCACCATTCTCTTTCTCTCTGACAGACACATACACACTACCATGACTTATTAATTAATAGTCACATTCAGCAAGTTTTTTCCTTTCTTTCTGTGTTTTTTTTTTTTTTTTTTTTTTTTTTTTTTTTTTTTTTTTTAATTAAGAAACTTGATGTTATCAAGTTGCAGGAATGATGTTCTGGAAAAAAGGAAATTTGTGTGTGTGATAATTTGTGTTTTGTAATTAAAAGTATAACCACTACCATAAATTTTATCTGCTGATTAATTTCATTTCAACAAACAACTAGCATACTTACCATTAATTCCATCATGATGAAAATAAGAAAAAACAATCGTCGCTTCAGTTAAAGTCAAAACAAGGTGCAGCAGTATGACTATGAGGTATTCCCAATGATTAAGCACTTCTGTTTACTCATTTATGAAAAATACCCCCTCTTAAATGTTTATCGATGATATAATCAACAGTATGATAGTAGAAACAAACTCGAAGGTTCTCCTATAATGATCCGTAACCGACCAAGATTGTTGAAATTTGGCTCAGCTGCGACTGCCATTTCGACATGCGAATGATGCACAGCCTCTCTCTCAGCTCCAAGCTCATCCACTCCATTAACATGATGCGGTAGTTTTGCATATGATTTGAAATAAAATTAAAACAGCTTTCATTTGATTACTGTCATTACTATTGTATTTATTACCAATTTTGAGAAAATTACATTTTAATCAAACAAAAATCATTTTTTATGCACTAGATTCATGCCGAACTAATATTCACTGAAAAGCGGCCATGGCATGCAATAAGCCCTCTGACTACCCCCAGTTTTTACTCTTTTATTCAACAAAGACAAAAAACAGAAGAAAAACAAAAACTGCATTGGAAAGAGGGGAAACTGATGTTTATTTCCATATAAAACATATCTTTATTTCTTAATATCACTTAAGTGTAACAGGCTTGGGGGGAAAATGGGTAAAATCAATGTTTTTCAGTCTTAGCCTCATTTTAACAAGCCAGGCTGCCGGTACCTAATATATGGTTGAAGTAACATTTATGTTCTGTATTTTTCAAATCACTGCTTTAAGTAAAAGGGTAGGGGAGGGTAAAGGACTGGGGTGAAAAGGGATTCCAAAGAATAAGAAGATAAATAAGAATAACTTTATTATCTCCATCTAGAGAAATTTGGTCAGGTGCATTATCACAACACAGACAAGTAAACAACATGGAGACCGGAACTGTAAAAAAACAACAACAGCTATTAGGAATATAATGAAGACACAAATGTAAAAATATCACATACACTGTTTCATAGATTCATTCCACACATTGCAGGTAATATTTAATTTTTTATTTTAAATGTAAAGGAGAAATAATAACATTATTTTGAATATAACCATGAACATAGCCTAGAATATTGCACATTGATTATAATAATAACTTTATCTCATAAAGATAAATTGCATCAGGTGCGACAAAACACAACCAGATAATCAGCACACACACACGCACGCACGCACGCATGCGCGTGCACACACAAGAATTCTCAAGAATTTAAAAGGTAGATTGAATATAGAATAAAAGTCTTCAGAGCTCAGGATTTCAACTTAAAAGTTCTGTCATGTCGATCCTTCAGAATGAAACCTGTTACTGTATCAGAAATCCGCAACAAGTACGAGCAGAAGACTGGGCGGAAGCCCGGCCCTCCCCGTGGCAAAAGGCTGGGCAAGAGAGCACTGAACGCCGAGCTGAAGCGACGCAAAAACTACCCTGTACTGGGAACAGGTTAGTGTGACTCTTTACAGAATGCTTAAGTGATGTGGCCGTTATGATTTACTCTGAGGTATTGTCTGCTTTGAAAAATGACCAGTCATGATGGGAGTTTACCGCTATGACAGGGAAACTGAAATGTTCAAAGAGATTGAGCTGTGGCTTGTGAATAATAAAATCACCCATTTTAATTAACTACATTGTCATAGTTACTGAGCGTGATCTCTTCCAAAAGGGTAGAAAAGCAGGACTGTTAGCCTGATATGCAACTGAAACCTCAGGTGGATGAATTCTGGAAAGTAAAGGGGTGAAAAAATGCAATATATATATATATATATATCTGAAGGCTGAAGAAGTTGATATATGTTGTCAGATCCATAGCTAAAATGTGATGTGAAATAATTTCATCCAGTATTAAATGGCTAACAGAAAGCACAGTCTTTAAAAGACTAACTGTGGGTTTACTTTGCCATTCAAGGTAAATCCAACTTAAACAAATTCTGGTAAATAAAAGGGTTAGAGAAACACTCAATTTACCCAGTATGTTACATAGACAAAACCAGACCAGAAAGGCAGAGTTGTTCCACTTTTTCGGTCTTTGCAGAACAGTATGTTGTTGTTTTTTCTCTCTCTTCCAGACAGTTGTGAAATCTTAAACTGAAAACGTGACGTTAGTCATGTTTATTTGCTGTGCATTCTGAAGTCATCATTTAAGCAGTCAGGGGAAGGATACTTTGTAACCTGTGTTATATTTCAGTTTATATATTTTGTGACAGGCTTGTGTGTTATGTTATGATTTTGTTTGTGTGTGTGTTTTTTTGTGGCTGTGATTGTGTGCAGTGTCATGAGTTGAAGGAATAAGCTGAGTGGATCATCCGTCTCCACACACACGCACGCACGCACGTCTAATATTTGAAATTTGTTAAAAGACGTAAAGAAAAAAAAATGTGTGTATGCACAGACCTTACCATTTCTCCCCCTCCTTATCTCTCTATGTGTGTATCTATCTCTATCTATCTATCTATCTATGTGTGTGTGTGTGAGTGATTTTTTACAAAATCTTATGAGACAGAGAGAGAAACCTGTCTACAGTATAGGACATTAACAGTTGATTCCATTTTTAAAAGAATCGAAGAAACCATTGACAATAGCCTAGAACTGAATTCCCAGCTTGTGGTTAAATGTGTTTCTGTCACCAGCTTCCCTTAATCTGATATGTTTGATGTTGATGTTGGAAGGGACGGGCGCAATCGCCGAGTGGTTAAAGCGTTGGACTGTCAATCTGAGGGTCCCGGGTTTGAATCACGGTGACGGCGCCTGGTGGGTAAAGGGTGGAGATTTTTACAATCTCCCAGGTCAACATATGTGCAGACCTAGTGCCTGAACCCCCTTTGTGTGTATATGCAAGCAGAAGATCAAATACGCACGTTAAAGATCCTGTAATCCATGTCAGCATTCGGTGGGTTATGGAAACAAGAACATACCCAGCATGCACACCCCCGAAAACGGAGTATGGCTGTCTACATGGCGGGGGTAAAAACGGTCATACACATAAAAG
Organism: Babylonia areolata; assembly: GCF_041734735.1. Classification (NCBI taxonomy): domain Eukaryota; kingdom Metazoa; phylum Mollusca; class Gastropoda; order Neogastropoda; family Buccinidae; genus Babylonia; species Babylonia areolata. The sequence goes on from NC_134890.1 coordinate 5,762,443, forward strand.
CCCACTCGTGTGCATATGAGTCAACGCAGAAGAAGATGTTGGAAGGTATTACATATCTTTCACACAGAGTTGAAGAGGAAGAACATGAAAGGTGCAGTGGATTACCCAGGGAGCGGCACTGACACCCCGGCAGCCTCTCCACTGTCCCGTGATGCCTCCCTGAATGCTGGTCCCCACAAGGAGAAGGAAGTTCGGAAACGGCGTGGTGAAAGTGCCTATGACATCAACAACATTGTCATCCCTCACAGCATGGCCAGCCTTACCCGCGTAGAGAAGCTGGAGTACAAGGAGATTCCCATTCCCAGGTAAGGACAAATTTCTGTCCCAGGTAAAAGAACAGATTCCCATTCCCAGGTGAAGACAGATTCCCATACCAGGTAAAAGGACAGATACACATTCCCAGGTGAGGACAGATTCCCATCCCAGGTAAAGGACAGATACACATTCCCAGGTGAGGACAGATTCCCATCCCAGGTAAAGAACAGATTCCCATTCTCAGGAAAGGAAAGATTCCTGTCCCAGGTAAAAGGACAGATTCACATTCCCAGGTGAGGACAGGTTCCCATTCGCAGGTTAGGAATGGTTGTCATGGGGCATTCAGCCATGGCAGCCGATTTGAATGTTCTGTGCATTGTATTGTATTACTTAATGTCACAACAGATCTCTAGATTTCTCTTTGTTAAATTGGGACTGCACTCCCTGTGGATTGCACATCCCTACAGTGCAGCACCACCTTTTTTATCTGTCAGCAAGTGTATTCGTCTTCCTATCAAAGTGAATTTTCTGTTGAATCTTGCCAGGGACAACCCTTTTGCTGCTGTGGGTTCTTTTAAGTGCATGCTGCACACTTGACCTTGAGTTATCATCTTTTCTGAATGACTAGCATCCAGACGATCACTCGTGGTCAAGTAGAGGGGAGGGAATTGCTGGTGAATGTGGGAGTGTCTCATACCCTAAGATAATCTTGCTTCCTAGGTGTACTCATTACCAATAGGCCAGCCATGAGCCATGACATAGAGGACTAGAAGTTATGATTGGAAAAACATTGAAAGAAAGATAGAGGATGTATGGGGAATGCACTTGCATTATATTACTTCATTGCTCTCCATCGCAGGCAAGATACTTGCCAGGATCCTACTAAACCGCCTCACAGCACACCTTGACCAAGGTCATTTGCCTGAGAGCCAATGTGGATTCCGGAAAGAGTGCGGAACTACCGACATGGTGTTTGCTGCAAGGCAGCTGCAAGAGAAATGTCAGGAGCAAAATGCTGATCTGTTCTCCACCTTTGTCGACCTCACTAAGGCCTTCGACACCGTGAGTAGAGAGGGACTGTGGAAGATCATGGCCAAGTACGGCTGCCCTCGGAAATTTATTTCCTTGGTCAGCCAATTCCCTGAAGGCATGCAGGCTCGAGTCCAGGACAATGGCGAAACATCTGCTCCTTTTGCTGTCACAAATGGTGTCAAGCAAGGCTGTGTCCTGGCTCCAACGCTGTTCAGCCTCATGTTCTCTGCAATGCTTACTGATGCCTTCAGAGATGGCGATGTTGGAATCGGCCTAAAGTACCGAACAGATGGCAAGCTGTTTAACCTCAGAAGGCTTCAAGCAAAAACGAAGGTCATGACAGACATCTTCAGAGACTTTTTGTTTGCTGATGATTGTGCCCTCAACGCTGGATCTGAAGCTGACATGCAACTCAGCGTCGACAAGTTTGCCACTGCCAGCAGGAACTTCGGCCTTACCATCAGCACGAGGAAAACTGAAGTTCTCCATCAGCCAGCCCCAGGGAAACCCTACGTTGAGCCCAACATCACAGTCAACGGTCAGAGACTCAGTGCGGTGGAGCAGTTCACATACCTTGGCAGCACACTGTCACGAAATGTGACAATCGACGATGAAGTGAACGTCAGGATTGCAAGAGCAAGCGCAACTTTTGGTAGACTAAATGCAAATGTCTGGAACAGAAGAGGCATTAGTCTTGAGACCAAGCTAAAGGTCTACAGAGCAGTAGTTCTCCCCACACTACTGTACGTCTGCGAAACTTGGACAGTGTACCAACGACATGCCAAGAAGCTGAACCACTTCCACACAAAATGCCTCAGGAAGCTACTGAAGATCAAGTGGCAAGACTGGACCCCAGACACAGAGGTGCTCGCAAAAGCCACCCTTCCCAGCATCTTCACCATCCTGATGAAGTCCCAGCTTCGCTGGGCTGGACACGTGGCGCGCATGCCAGACCATCAGCTGCCCAAAAGGCTCTTCTATGGCGAGCTGCAACAAGGGAAGAGATCACACGGAGGTCAGAAGAAGCGCTTCAGAGATACTCTGAAAAACTCTCTGAAAGCATTTGATATCAACCCTGACTCCTGGGAGGAATCTGCAGTGGACCATGACAAATGGCACGCTGCTGTGCACAAAGGCGCCAAGTTGTGTGAGGCCAACAGGACTGCTGCAGCTGTTCAGAAGAGGCAGGCCAGAAAGTCACGGGCAAACAAGCTCCCTGACAATGGTATACCTGTCTTTGTCTGCCCCAACTGTCAGCGAACATTTCGTGCGCAGATTGGACTATTCAGCCATCTGCGCATTCACAGATAGATTCATGAGCATCCTCCCCCCCACCCCACCACCACCCTCCCCCCATCCCCTGGCTGGATGACAACGATGGTCATCATCGATCTCGATGGACACACCACCATATTACTTCATTGTCAAAATAGATGTGAAATTCAGACTGCTCTACCCCGGGTATGTGGTAATACAGTGCAATGCCACATTTGTGTGTGTGTGTGTGTGTTTTTTTGTTTTGTTTTGTGTTTTTATTGTTCTTTTTTCTGTCTGGCTAGTATGTTTGTTTCCTCATTAGAGCATTTAAAAAAAACCTTTTTGTAGTCAGGTGTCCTGTTGCTGAGCTCTTTTACATGTACATGCATTTGTGTACACCATTGACACATCCATGTGTGGAATGTATAAATGTAAGAATACACATTCACAGGCTTCTGATGTTTGAAAAGCCACATAGTACAGTTATGTTTACATGATAATTTTTTTTATAGTACAGTTGATATGTTTACATAATAATTTTTTATGTGCCTGCACTTCATCAAAGTATCTTGTCAGCATGTAAACTGTACAGTGATCTGCGATGTTTCCATCAGGTGGCGAGACCTAACCAAAGAAGATGAGGCTGAGGAAGATTTAGTGCCAGATGAGGAACAAAAGGTCCATTTGCCCAAATCCAATGGTCAGCTCTGCGGTCAGCTGGCCAACCAAAGTGCCGTTGAAGAGGAGGAAGAAGTGAGTACCAGCACCTTGAAGATATGGCCAACAAGGTTTTGCACAAAAAAGTGCAGATAAGGCAGCCACCATGGCTTAATGTGAAGTGTCAGGAGCGGGAGGGTTAAGTTTGAACAATTTTAGAAACCTATATATACATAATGATAATAATGTACATTTATTTAGTGCCCTTTCTCTCTAAGAGGGCGCTTTTCATGAAAGAAAAATATTACAAATCATTCATGACCACTCTTTCTCAAAACCCTCCCCCTCACCCCCCACACTCCTCCCATTCCCACTCTTCATGCATCCAAAGTGAGCTGATATGGATGGTGTTGGAGAACAAGGAAGCTGAGAGTGCTAATAGATAGGTTTTAAAAAGATGAGTTTTTAGTGATGAGCGAAAAGCAGAGATAGAATCAGATGCACGGATATGATGAAGAAGGTTGTTCCAGATATGAGGAGCAGCAAAGAAGAAAGAACACTCACCAGAGGTTCTTGTATTGACACAAGGAAATTTCAAAAGGTGACAGTCAGAGGAAGAGCGCAGATTTCTTGAGGGAGTGGAAGCACTGATAAGGTCAGAAAGATATGTCGGTCCTTGTCGGAGTGGAAAGCAGAATAGCAGAGACACGCAACTTTGTATTTAATTCTCGCTTCAATGGGGAGCCAATGTGGAGTATGGAGGCGGGGAGAAATGTGATCAGAGCATGGGAGGGACTCTTAGGGGTCCGACAGGCAGCATTGTTTTGAAGTTTTTGAATTTGCTGAAGAAGATTATGTAGACAACCTATTAGAAGAGAATTTCAGTAGTTGATTCGTGACAGCACAAAAGCAGAAATAAGTTTTAGTAACTTCAACAGAAAGGTACTGACGGATAGAGTTAATGTGACGGAAGTTCACAATTGACTATGCATATCAGATTTTCTACCTGAGCATGCATGCTGAAGTTTGAGTCAACAATGGCTCTAAGGTTCCTTGCTGATTTAGAAAACTGAACTGTGGCATCACCAACCACAATAGAGGCAGGAAAAGAAGTAGATGTGAACATTCTTGCCGAGGAAATAATCATAGCTTAGTTTTTCATCATTTAACTTTAGTTTGTTGAATGTCATCCAGGATTTAACATGGAGAATGCAATCCTGCATTGACAGAATGAAACTGTGTACTTGGTTAGGTTCTGCAGACTTTTGTAGCTGAGTATCATCAGCAAAAGAGTTTTGAAGAACAGAATGGCCAGAAATGACATCAGAAAGAGGAGCAGTGTACAGAACGAACAGAATGGGGCCCAGGACAGAGCCTTGTGGCACACCATGGGAGATCAGGGTTGGATCAGACTTAATTTGTTAACAGAGACAATCTGGAAGCGGTTGGATAGGTATGAAGAAAACCAGTTCGCAACTGTTGAGTGAATCCCCAAAATATGTTCAAGTCTGGAATAGAGTATATTGTGTCAAACGCAGCCAACAGACCGAGCAAAGTCCATACGTACAGTTTTAACGCAGCCAATAGACCGAGCAAAGTCAATACGTACAGTTTTAACGCAGCCAATAGACCGAGCAAAGTCAGTACGTGCACTTTTAACGCAGCCAACAGACCGAGCAAAGTCAGTACGTACAGTTTTAACGCAGCCAACACACCGAGCAAAGTCAGTACGTGCACTTTTAACGCAGCCAACAGACCGAGCAAAGTCAGTACGTACAGTTTTAACGCAGCCAACACACCGAGCAAAGTCAGTACGTACAGTTTTAACGCAGCCAACACACCGAGCAAAGTCAGTACGTACAGTTTTAACGCAGCCAACACACCGAGCAAAGTCAGTACGTACAGTTTTAACGCAGCCAACACACCGAGCAAAGTCAGTACGTACAGTTTTAACGCAGCCAACACACCGAGCAAAGTCAGTACGTACAGTTTACCTTCATCACCAGACAGATCATTAACTACTTTCAAGTTTAAAGTTTTTTTTTAAAGTTTTTTTTTTCTTTTTAATCTAATCAGCTCTTTCATGGAGCTGAGTTCAGTGGTATGTGGGCTCAAATCAAAAGTGGGACCATGCAGTCCAGTCTTTCCACTTCAGGATAGTGCTTGTTTTTCTTGACCAACATTACAGATGTCTGTATTTCTGAACTTGGTTGACACTGCAGTTTTCTTTCACCACACATTTTCAGACAAGAAAACAAGATGTTCATAACATTATCATCCTAATCCTCATCAAGGTCAGAACTGCTTGTTTTCTTGGTTATTTGTGGAAGCGCTGACAATTTACTACATTGCATAAATTGATCATGCTTTTTGCCTTCACTTCTCTTTGTGAGAAGCTTGTAAACCGAATCCCCAAGCACATGCTCACCATTTTCTTTCTAAAAAGGAAAAAGGTATTTTGATATTTTTGGTAAGTTAGCTAGGTCGTTGCCGGATTGCCACTTCACCTTCCACATCTCCATCATGAAGCAGATTTAAGTGTAGGAAATGTAGTGACTGGCCCATCCACCCTCCTCCTTTGATTGTGGAGAGGTGGGTCACATTTTAATTTCAGTTTCATAAAATTACATTTTTAGACTGGAATTTTTCATATGGCTATGTAGGCCTTGCTTCCAGTTAGGTTTTTATTGACACTGAAGACATATGAACACATATCTGCCTGTGTATTGTACCCAGATTGAGGACTTGTCTGATGATACCTTCATCCTGCGTCACAAACGGTGTGAAGTGGAAGAGAGGAAACACTTCTCCAGCTTTGTGCAGTTGCCTCCCTCCCGCCGCAACCGCTCCAACCCTCACCTGCACACCCAGGACAAGGAGACAGGAACACCGGTCCCCAGTCGTCCTCACACCCCCAGCCTGCCAGTGTCCATGGGAACTCAGGCGTCCCTGGACGGAGGGGACATGACTGGGGAGGACTGGATGGACTGCAGTGGTGGGAGGGGTAGTGTGTCCCTGCCCCAGACCCCTCGCTGCTCCACACCTGTTCCCCACTTCACCCTGTCCGAGGATGATAGCTTGGGGATCAATGTCAGCACTGGTGGAATGTGGGGACCTGGCCAGCCTCGCAGAGGCAGCCTGTCTGCCGGTCAGCGTGAGCGCTTGACGTTGGGTTCCAGCCTGGAAGAGGGGGAGGGGGACAATGTGCAGGTTGTCAAGCCGTGGCCACTGAGGCAATTCCCTCTGTCGGATGAAGAAATGAGCAAACTGAGTGTGACGGAGGTGACACGTGTAGAGGAGAAACCCCAGCGCAGTTTGCGTGCAGTGTCCAGCATGACCACTCTCCACCCTCAGGCTGTGGATGGGGGGAGTCAGGCGGGGTCATCTGTCTCTGGTAGTTTGCCCCCATCGCCCCTGCCTTCTACCAGCTCCACATCTGTGGCAGGGGACATAGATGCTGCCGACCCTGAGTGGATAGAGGACAGTACCAGCAAAAAGTACAACAGCCAGCAGAAGGCCATCAAAAGATGAGGTTGGATGATTGTGGATGAGGTTCTAGAATATTTATATTCACATGTACATGGCTGTGGATGTGGTTCTTGAGTATTTATATTCACATGTACCACAGTGATGCCATTGTAGCATGCATGGGGTAAACATACCAACCACATTCACCCAATCCTTTCCTTGCTACCCAAATGCCCTGCTGTTGTGACCTCAAGGTTCTGTGAAATGTTTCTTTTGATTGAGTGTTCTAAAACAAAAAGAAAAAATGTTTGTGCAGAAATCTCGTTTGACAAAGATGTTGAAAAGAACGGTAGATCTACACTCCCATTCCTGTTTATTCTTGTTTATGTAGCTTCCTTTGGAATGATTGACTGCATTTATTGCCTTGGCTGGAAACTATGACAGACGATGGTTATTGACATGAGGGTGTTGAGGTGTGCAAGTTATATTTCCCTGGCAAATGTTCCCAGGGATGTATCGATTGGCTGGGCATGCAGCATTATTTAACAGTTATTTCCCTGAAAGTTAATTCCAAAATGGAGGAAGAAGGTTGAGGTCTGCATTTGTTTCCAAACTAGCATTGCCATAATCAACCGGTGTATTCTGCTTTCCATTCTGTAACATAAAATTTGACTGATGTGTATTGATCTTGTTCTTTAGTTTTTTTTACTCACATTTATAAAGAAAGACTGTGGTATCATCCAGTGCTGGTTGTCTGTGTGTAAATGGCTATGGTAAATGTAGCATTGGTATTATTTCAACTACCAAAAGTGGTATGGCAGTTGAATTTGGTGGGATGGTACTGGTAATTATGATCATGACCTTTCCAGTCATCAGTGATGATTAAAGCTGGGTGAGTAGCTAAAGGTTGAGGTCATCAATTAGCAACATAGAAGAAACTGGACAGCTGACATTGAATATTCACTTTTCATCAAATGTTATACAGTGACTGGCAGTGGTGACAGCATAATTGAATTTTTAGGTCAGGGTCATAATGTGGCATGATTAACAGGAATAGCTTGTCGGAACAAGAGACATCAGGGTTTGCAGACTATAGTTTTCCTCAAACTTGGTACAGTGATTGACTTTGGTGAAAACAATCTTTAGAGTCAAGGTCAGGATGTGAAATATTGTATTTGTATTTGTATTTCTTTTTATCACAACAGATTTCTCTGTGAAATTCAGGTTGCTCCCCAGGGAGAGCGCATCACTACACTACAGCGCCACCCTTTTTTCTTTTCTTTTTTTCCTGTGTGCAGTTTTATTTGTTTTTCCTATCGAAGTGGATTTTTCTGCAGAATTTTGTCAGGAACAACCCTTTTGTTGTCGTGGGTTCTTTTATGTGCGCTAAGTGCATGCTGCACACGGGACCTCGGTGTATCATCTCATCCGAATGACTAGTGTCCAGACCACCACTCGAGGTTCAGTGGAGGGGGAGAAAATATCTGCAACTGAGCCGTGATTTGAACCAGCGCGCACAGATTCTCTCGCTTCCTAGGCGGACGCGTTACCTCCAGGCCATCACTCCACATACATTACAAGGGGGGAATAAAAGTACCACAGAGCTTGAATTTTTCATCCAGTTCACATTATAACTGGGAAACTGGTTGGTTGTGGTCAGAACATAACAGAAAACCACTTTCAAAAGCCATAAAGGTCAAAGGATCACAACAGTGAATATTCATGTGTGAGTCATGAAAGCCTTGCATTTTTTTTTTTTTTTTTTTTTTTTTAATGATTTTTCTTGCACAGGTAAAGTCTTCATTCTTGAACCTTGGTTTTTCAATCAGGATAAATCATTGACATCTTTCTGAGATGGTTATATTGAAGCGAGGGGGCAAAGGTGGGACAACTTGCAAGACACTGAGCTATTCACTCACTCCGGATGATGGAACGCTGTAGCGTTCCTGATCTAAGTTCCATACAACATAACGCTGTGAGGGTTTTGTCAATTAAAATTTTTTCCATGTTTTCCTCATGGTGTAACATAACAATTGCAGCTACATCGGGCATTGCGAACGTGTCAAGGGTCAAATGGAAAGTTTCATCATGGATTCCGTAACAACACACCCACTGGTGAGCCGTTGACCTCGACACCCCACATGACAAGCTAATCTGCATATGTATTGAAAAAGGCATCGCAGACGATACAAGTGGAAATTTTTGGAGCAAACTGCTTTTTACTGCTGCTGAAGTGATTGAAATGCTTTAAACTGAAGATTTTGACATTGACGAGGATGATGAAGGCAGTGAATAAAGTATCTGCAGTGAAGAAAGCCACCAGCAAGAAGGTACTGACAGTGAATCCGGATCTGAGGGCAGTGAAGAGGGAGAGGGGTTGGTGTACACATGATGTGAGGAGAGAGGTCAGTGGGTGAAATACAGTGAGTTTCATTCAGTTACTTTATATTTTGTATCTTGGGGGATTTTTTTCCTAACCCTAACAAATGGGTCGTCTGTAGGGAAAAGCAAGGGAGAAGACTATTAGTCCGGAGTGAGTAAGCAAAAGTATTATTACAGTTAATGCTTTCACACTTCTTGAGACTGCTTTTCAGTGAAGAATTTAAGTCAGCCTAAGCAAATTGGGCTGGTTTTTAGTATTTGTGTGTGTTCTTTCTGCTGTTTTGTAAATCAAATCTTTGTGAGAACATATCAATAATATGTTTGTTATTTGGCCAAATGGAAGGTACATTGTCACCAGCCGAAGTCCAGTGTAACTTTTTGTTGTGCAAGTCTGTTACAAACGGGAAAAACAATTACTGTTTATAAATAATGGTATGATTTTTTTTCTATCTATAATTTTTGTCATGGCTATATTTTGTTTGTTTTGTTTTTCCTTTTATTTTTGATTTGTTGTATAATTTGCTATTTCAGAAAGAAAATCAGAGAACTAAATCAGATGAACATGCAAGAAACTGCTTGCAAACTTTTCAAATCTAATGTGTCGGGCTTTAATACAATGTATTTGTGCTTTTTTGTCTGGGAATAGAAATTGATGTTTTGTTTTCATTTTATTCCTTGTGTAACAGGAGTTTCTCGAAGAAATTTTCCTTGCATGAACAAAAGACTTTTGTTTTAGGTGTATGCAACATCTGTATGAGATGATTTCATTTGCTGTTGTGTTTTTGTTGTTTGTTTTCCTAATGATTGCTATTGTGATTAGTATGTTGTATTTTGCACTGTTGAAATTTTGTTTAATCTTTTGTCTGTGATCAAGTTTTGTTCTTACGTTAATGATCAGGTCTTAAAGGACACTTGTCAGAAATCTTTTTTTTTTTTCCATCTGCACTGCCACTATAGTTGACCATGCTTTGCCTTTGTGGAATATCACATTTTGTTTTGTTTAGTATTACATTTTGTCACAACAGATTTGTCTGTGAAATTCTGCTACCCTCCCTAGGGAGAGCATAACTGCAGTGCAGTGCATGATTGGATCCTGTGCACTCAGATTCTCTCACAGACATGTTACCACTGGGCCACTACTCCACATGAACCTGGTTTCTTTCAATGGAGTTGACAGTAAATTGAAAGAAGCAAGTACCTTGAGGCTGTGCATGCACAGTTGTTGAAGGAAAGTCCTGTAAGATACATGATAAAGAAGGAATCAGAATATTCTGTTGTTGAAGGAAAGTCCTGTAAGATGATAAAGAAGGAATCAGAATATTCTGTTGTTGAAGGAAAGTCCTGTAAGATACATGATAAAGAAGGAATCAGAATATTCTGTTGTTGAAGGAAAGTCCTGTAAGATACATGATAAAGAAGGAATCAGAATATTCTGTTGTTGAAGGAAAATCCTTAAGATACATGATAAAGAAGGAATCAGAACATTCTGTGTATCAATCCCCTGTCATTCTTCAACTGCACTCACCTTATCACTCACACTCCTTCCCTCCTTCTCCATGTTAAATATTACAGGTTATGTGCTATAACTGCCAGAAACTTGCATTGTGTATAATTTTTATTTAAAAAAAAAAATTCTTAAGAGTTTGAGCTGTTTCTGTTTGTGAGTTTCACCACCAAATGATGTTTGGGTTAACTGAGTGTTGGGAAAACCAAATGAAAAACTGCCAAGTGAGCTTTTTGTATTGTGCGTTTCTATTGATGTGTGTGTGCTGGTTCTGTTTATCACCATGGAAACAAAGCAGACATACCTGTCATATGTTGACAATATGACTGTTTGTTTGAATCTTATTGTTTTGCCCAGAGGAATTTTATTTTTTATGTTTGATACCCACATAGGATTTTTTCTGTACCTTTTCACTCTGATCTGGTGAAATCTTCATGTGTCTGTAAATATTTTCACTTAGGAAAAGAACTTGTGTTCCTCACCAGACACTTAACATTGTAACATATTTTCACAGAAAGAAAAAAATATTCAATTCACATTGATATGATTGTAAATTAACATTATGGAAATAACAGATTACAAAAACCAGAGCAGAGTCGTCTTAGCTGCCAGCTCTAACTCTCAGTCAGCTAACCCCTTGACTGTAGAAACTCAGTGAAATGAGTGTTGCATAGATTTAAAAGGTAGTAAGGTATGAAGCGGTTTATCCACCCCATGAGTGATCTGTCATGGTTGAAGACTTTAATCGTAAATCAATAGATAAGAGATACCTGAACCCTTTCCCCCTCTTCCTGTTCAGACAAAATATAATAAAATATATTTTCATATTGTTAGATGTCATTCACAGAATAACTTCTTTCTTTTTTATTTAACTATACCGCATACACACTCATTGTGTAAGCGTCATTACATTGACTGCAATTTTTTTTTTTTTTTTATTTATTTTTTTTATATTATTTATTATTTTTAAAATAAAATATTGCAGTGTTGGTAATTGAGATTTGCACTTAACGCTGTTTAGGAACTGAAGTTGCCCATAATAGTTGAGAAAAGTAATGTGTTATTGTGTAGATGACATTTTTGGATTGAGAAAACAATGAAACATGTATGGAATTCATTTTGTACTTGTATTGAAGTTGTGTATATTCCTGTTGTGCTTTATCATGTGGAGTGTTGTCTGTTCCACTATCTGCTGGATCATTAGAGAACCATTTTTGGTTTTAACCTATTTCATCTTGACATTATTTTACCCATTATTCTTTTGTTCGTGTTTGCTGTTTCATGTATTGTTATGGCAGTGTTCTTTTTCTCTTTTTTTTTTTTTACACGCGAAATATATCTTGGAAAGTACACCCCCAGACCCCCAAATATTTCTGTAAATAACAAAAAAAGATTTTTTAGTTCTCATGTCTTTCTTTTCTCATTTATTAATTCCCTTTTATATTCATTTTTAAACCATGCAGCTGTTCTAATCAGACTTGAGATTGCTATAAGGCCTTACCTTTTGTGTGAAATGTTCATCTGTACCTAAGACATTTTTTCCTCCAACATGTCTAATGGTAACTCAACATTGATGTGGTCCTGCATAAAATGTTGATGAAAAAAAAATTCTCTAAATTTTGTTGGTAATAGGTCAGGATGACATGTTTGGGGTGTGGCTGTTCTGAATTGGATGAAAAGCATGCAGTGTGTAGCTGATGACAACTGGAGTAGTAGAGGCAGTGCAGCAGTGGTTCCTTTGGTGTGGGCTGTCCTGTCCAGTGTCACCAGTGAGCCCAGTGAGGCCTGCAGAACCAGTCACTGCCCAACAGCTTTTCCTTTGTTATTTCAACCTTTTTGCGTCAGGCCTATAGAAGCAGTTCATGCTAACCAGCTTTTTCTCATTTTTTTTGTTTGTTTCTTTTTGTCTTTGCATAACATGTTGGAAGCACTTTCTGAAAGTCTGGCAAGATTGTATTTCCCATTTTGTGTTCATAGTCATACCCCGTCTGTGGGTAATGGATCTTTGGCAGCAGATTTATGTACATGGACATGTGAGTGTGTGTCAGCAGTGAGAGAGGGGGATGGTGGTTGTGTTAATTGAATGAGAACAGAAATGAAAATGACTAGTTACGTCATATTGAGAACGGCAGATGTTACAGGCATTAAAGAGAACTGATGGTTTTCTGCAGCGTGGAAAAAGTGTGTTGAAGACTGGAGATTTGTGGACATGGTCATTCACCTTGTGTCATTGTAACATACATGCAAGTTCTTTGGATTTCGAAAAAGGAAAATAAAAAATGTCAGCCTATTTTCTTTGTGTTTGTGCTATCATCATCACATCTATGTATGCAGCTCTGACCACTGACCCCACACACCTTTACCCCATGGCAACCATTTTGCTTTACCCTCATACTGGAGTCACAAGTGTGAAGGTGCACACACACACACACACACGATTCAACAATTAACAGTGGCCTGGCTGCACACACACACACACACACACACGATTCAACAATTAACAGTGGCCTGGCTGCACACACACACACACACACACACACGATTCAACAATTAACAGTGGCCTGGCTGCACACACACACACACGATTCAACAATTAACAGTGGCCTGGCTGCACACACACACACACACACACACACACGATTCAACAATTAACAGTGGCCTGGCTGCACACACACACACACACACAATTCAACAATTAACAGTGGCCTGACTGCAAGAGGTATATAGATTGTAGAAGATTGTTGTCAGGTTCTGTACTTGCCCAACCAGGCAAGCAATATTCTTTAAGACTTCAAATAGTTTGTTGTTTTTTTCGAAAGTATTGGTCACGCTCATGATATTGATAATGAAATGTGATCTAGCTGACATGTTGAGTTGCACCTTCGATTGGCAGAGTGAAGTAGACAGTTGTGCTGCTCAAAGTGGACTTGCCATTGGCTACTATTTTTTACTGGCACGCATCAGGGGCCAACCCGTCAGCGATGTCCCCTCTGACTCTGTCCCAAATTTTCCAGCCGCAATGATTCAAGGGAAATTCTTGAAAACCCTGCCCAGACCCACTTCAAAGCCCCCACTTTTGCTCCGATTCCTCAAAGACTCCTGCCTCTTTCTCAGGAAGACCTACTACTCCTCCCGCACAACTCACATGGCAATTGCATAGTAGCATTGCCCGACATATTCCTTATGGATCTGGAGGAAGCTACCAGAATCTCTTGAATCGACTGCCGCCATAGACAACATCCTTGCGGGCCTTGCCACAGCCCTGATGGAAACCCCCACTGATCAACCAGCCGGCCTTGACATCACCATCTTCTCTCCTTTTGTACAGCAGATCAGCCAGCTTCTCATGCGGTCTGCGAATATACAGTCACAGGCCTACATGAATGTTATTTTGGCCAGGAGGGATGCTGTGCTCGACCGCTCCCCATACGTGCGCTCTCCGCTAGAGCACGCTTCCCTCAGAGCGCTTCCCCCCACCAACGGTTCCCTATTTGGTCAGGGCTTCCCCACTGCGGCCATAAAACGCCGCGCAGACTTGGGTAGGGACTTGGCGCAGGCCCTCTCCGCGCTTCGGCACACTTGCAGCACGTTCTGCGGCATCAACCCTACACCTTCAGGCGTAACAATGTAACCACCTTCAGACCGCACCCGCGTCAGTCTTCACCCTCAAACACCAGAGCGCAACCCATGGGCCAGCCCAGGGCGTACAGGCGCCAGCCGTACACATTTTGCCCTCCACACAGGCCAGCAGCCACCTCCAGACCGGCCCACCCCCAATGACTTACCCCCGCCCTTCACCTGCCACTTGCGCACCAGCAGCCGGCAGGCAGCCTATCCAGGCACATGCCAGCGTGGCTGTCCCTCCCAGCATGCGAGTGGGTCCTCCAGGTGATAGGGTCGGGGTTCCGCCTGCCTTGGCTCTTCTCCAAGGCACCTCTCACTCTCTCTCCTCCTCCCTTCACCCACCCACAGGGCGACGCAGCCCGCTCAGTCCTGCGGGACGAAATCCTCTCTCTTCTCCAAAAAGAGGCCATAGAGGAAGCTCCTCCTCTGTCACCAGGCTTCTTCGGCCGCATCTTCGTCGTCCCCAAAGCCCTGTCTCCTCTAAACAAGTACTTCCAGTACAAACCATTCCGCATGGAATCACCTGCGTCAGTCAGGGAATCCATCAGACAAGGAGACTGGGCAGTCTCCATAGACCTCACGGATGCATGCTTCCATATCCTCATTCACCCCAGGGACCGCAAGTGGCTCCGCTTCTCATGGGACGGCAAGTCCTTCCAGTTCTGAGCCCTTCCATTTGGCCTTGCGCCAGCCCTGTGGGTCTTCACCAAGGTGGTCAGGGAACTATGTTTAGCCCTCAGGAGCAAGGCATACGCCTGAGGGTCTACCTAGACGACTGGTTGATCCTTGCGGAGAGCAGGGCCCTCTGCCAGCATCACCTGAACCTTGTCAGGAACCAGTGCCAATCACTGGGCTTTCTTATGAACTCTGAAAAATTGGAACTGGAACCCTCTCAACAGTTCGAATTCCTGGGTATGGCGATCAATTCTGTATCAATGACCATACGTCTGGCCATGCCTCACCTCCACGGGCTACACAGCCTCCTCTCTCAACTATCACAGGCAACCTTGGCGTCTGCCAGTGAACTTGCCTCTCTGCTAAGCTTCATGGAGTCCCTGGCTGCACTATTTCCGCCAGGGAGACTACACAAATGTCCATTTCAGCATCACTTCCAAGACCGGTGGTCCCAGTCTTCACAGACATGGGACACCCGTATACCTCTAGGCACATGGTTCTCACAGTCGACCCAGCGCTGGATGGACATGCAATGGCTCAAGGCCGGGGTTCCGATCTCGAACCCAACACCAGATGCAGAACTGTACACAGATGCCTCCAATATGGGCTGGGGTGCACACATGGAGAACCACATAGCGTCAGGGACTTGGATCCCACAACAGCAGTCATGGCACATCAACAAACTGGAGCTGGAGGCAGTCTTCCTTGCCCTCCAGCACTTCCTCCCCCACGTTTCGCACAGGTCGATCTTGCTATGCACGGACAACACGACGGTAGCATGTTATCTGAACAAACAGGGGGGAGCTCACTCACACCAGCTGTCCCTGCGTGCGGAGACAGTCCTCCTCTGGTGTCAAGAGCACAGCATCAACCTGACAACACGACATGTCCCAGGCAAGCTCAACATTCTAGCAGATTACCTCAGCAGATCCCACACCGTGCTCCAAACGGAGTGGACCCTGTCACACTCAACACTTCAGCTGATCTGGGACCATTGGCACAAACCACATGTGGATCTCTTCGCCACAAGATTGAACTTCCGCATTCCAACATACGTCTCCCCAGTCCCAGACCCGCAGGCCTGGGCCATAGACGCCCTATCGATCAGCTGGTCCAACCTTTCGGGGTATGCCTTCCCCCCACTTCCCATCATGGGAAAAGTCCTCAGAAAGGCAAGGCTGGAGAGTGCCACCTTGATTCTCATCGCACCCCACTGGCCAGCACAGCCGTGGTTCCCCGACCTTCTCCACCTCACTCACGTTCCCCCACTCCGCCTTCACATCGGCAGACACTCTGGTCCAGCCCCGCTCGGGCATTCCCCACGAAAACCCAGAGGTTCTCAACCTTCACGCCTGGCTACTGTGCAGGAATCTCTGTCAGCACTAGGCGCCTCCGATGACACAGCTGACCTTGTGTGCAGGTCACATCGCAAAGGCACTCAAGGCGTTTACTCTGCACACTGGAACCGCTGGCTCTCCTGGTGCTCAACCCACTCAGTCAATCCCACACACCCATCCAATATGGATCTCGCCAACTTTCTTGCCTTCCTCTGCTCCTCCAAAGGCCTCTCTGCCTCCGCAGTACGCGTCCATCGCGCTGCAATCAGCTCCACTCTTCGGCAACTGGGCGGGCCCTCTTTCTCAGATGACCCCCTGCTCAGGGCACTGGTCCGAGGTTCCCTCAGTCACGCACGTAAATCCCTTCGGACCCCTTTCTGGTCCTACAATACCTCCGCAAGGCCCCCTTCCAACCCCTTGCTATAGCTCCTTTCAAGCTACTCTCCATGAAGACACTCTTTCTCATCTCACTTGCCTCAGGCAGGCGGTGTAGTGTGGTTCATGCCCTCAGTGGCATCACACAAGATAAAGCCTTTGAGCCGGACGGGTCTATCTCACTTAGGTTCCTCCCTGAATTTCTTGCCAGAAATCAAACTCCCAGTACACCCTCTCCCATTCTTTTCATCAAACCGCTCTCCTCTATACTGGCCCATGATGACGAGGACAGACTCCTCTGCCCGGTCAGGGCCCTGCGCATATACCTCAAAAGGTCGCGTCCCTTCCGAGCGTCCAAGCGACACCTCTTCATTAGCTGGAACCTGGACCATCCGCGTGACATTAGCAAAACGTCTCTGTCTCGATGGATAGTCAATGCGATTAAAGGCGCATATGCAGACGTAGTATTGAGACTTGATACCTCCTCAGCCAGAGCACATGAAGTCAGAGCATGGTCCTCTTCTCTTGCCTTAGCACATTCAACACGGCTGCAAATCATGGATGCTGCCTACTGGAAAAACCCTGCCACTTTCATTGACTTCTACCTGAGAGACGTCGCACACCTGCAGGATGATGGCTCAAGAGGCATCACTTCTGTGGTAGTTGCACAACAGGCCATCGCAGCACACAGACAGTAGAACAGGCAAGCCCTCCACCTTGTCGCGCTATTCTGCACTAGTTGGGTCACGGTTAAATATGTGTAATTAAAAGGAAATTTTCTATCTAAAATTACGTTTAAATAACATACTTAACGTGACCCAAATTTAAGACCCTCCCGTCCTCCCCGCTTCCTGTTCTCCCTGCTCACTGCGCTGGTGATGGCATATTGCTGTCAAAAGAGGGCGCTAGCCAGCGGGACAAAGGGGAGGTTACCTACTTCCAGGAGGTTATCGGCCGTAGTTACTTTCGTTTTCTCCACATAGGCGGATAGTAGTTTGCACAGGACAGGAATGTCAGACCCCTGCTGGAGTCTGCACTAGTTGGGTCACGGTAAGTATGTTATTTAAACGTAATTTTAGATAGAAAATTTCCTTTATCTCATTACAAACAACATAATTTGGTCCATATTTATCAATATTTTTAATTTCGGGATGTAAAAAGGTAATTTTTCCATTTATGCTTCAAGTTTTTCATTTTTCTCAGCCAACTCAGTTTGAGAGCCTTAATCAAATTATGCAGTTCAGGTAAACTCATGTCCTTTTTTTTTCATTGCTGTTTTCCTTGCTATTCTGTCACATTTTCCTTTCCATACAAAAGTGAAACATAGCTGGTTTTATTAATGGAATCAGAAGGGTTTGGTAAAAGTATCCACTGGTATATCAGTTTTGATAGTATTAAAGATTCTAAAATAGCAATTCTTCCCAAAGGTGTAAGATTATGTTTTATCCATATTTCAAATAACATCTTTAATTTCCTTGAATTTTTCATAGTAATTAAATCCCACACATCCTTGTAGATCTCCTGTAAACCATATTCCTAATATCTTAAAAACTGGTGGATTCCATTTAATTCTAAGGTGTGGCATATGAACTGTAGCTGATTTATATTTGCTTCCCAACCACTTGTAACCCTGATATCTTCCTGAATTTATTGAATGTTTTTACTGTTTCTGCTACCATTCATCTGTATCATCTGCAAACTGCGCCATCTTACCTTTCTGATCCTCTCCTCTAACCATAATTCCTAAGATTTCAATGCAAAGAATAAAAATATAAGGTGAAATAAGATCACGCTGCCTACAACCTCTCAAAACTTCAAACCACTGGGATGCTTGTCCATTAACTATTATAGAATAAGATTCTTCTTTTTTTTCTTTTTTTTTAACCCACTTTGGTCAAACCAACAATGGGTTTATGTATTGTCCAGTGTCACAAACAGTGCATTATTCTTAAAAAAAAAAAAAAAAAAATCCACTGTTGAATAGTTACCTTTTTATTCTATGTTGTCACATGCAAATGCATAAAAGGTAGGGTTACAGTTTTTGTTTGATGTGTGTGAATTTAATGCAGCTGAGAAAAAAAAGTGATTGTTTTTAACACTCACAATACCATTATACACTCACAGGTATGTTTTAAAGTTTCTTCAGTTTGAATGGTAGACTCTATAGAAGATTAATGAAAAAAGGTTTAAATTCAGTAACAAATTTTATATTCAAACAATATAATGCATCAAAATGAAATATTAACACAAACAACTGAATGATCAAAATAACAGATAACTTTTCACATGTAAAATTCTTCTAAGGAAAGTGAAATAGACACCTTCATCATCATACACTGAAAAAGTGACTTGATGCCCCAAACACTGTCTCTAACTTAACAAGAAAGTGTGAGATTGCGAGAAAACGTGGTCATTACTCTGACATGCTTTCTCTCAACTGTGAAAAAGCATTGGGGGCATGGTGCACCCCCACCCTTTCTTGCAATGTTTGACGAAGCATGGGAAGCCCCCCTTATTTTTTATCAAAGACATTTCCTTTGTCATAAATGTTGGTTCCTTGTCTTTTCTAACACAAATCTCGAGAGAAAAATGAGTGCAAGAAAAAGAAGAGAGAAAGAGGGAGATGACTGTAATGACGATCATAATCCCGATGGTTGACAGTGATATGACACAGGTCATTGTAAAGATTTTGTGTGTGCGTGTGTGTGTGTGTGTGTGTGCATGCATTTGTGTATGTTTCCTTTTGTCTTGGAGGAGTGTCAGAATGGTTCAGATGCTCATCTACCAATACTGTCCGTGAGGGTGTGGGTTCGAATCCCGCTCTCACCCTTTCTCCCAAGTTTAACTGGAAAATTAAACTGAGCATCTAGTCGTTCAGATGAGACTATAAACTGAGGTCCTTTATGCAGCAGGCACTTGATGCACTGAAAAAGAACCCATGGCAACGAGAATGTTGTCGTCTGGCAAAATTCTATGGAAGAAATCCACTCAGAAAGGTAGACAAATATATATGCATGCACTCATGGCCTGACTAAGTGCATTGGGTTAATCACTAACACTGCTGGTCAAACATCTGCCAGCAGATGTGGTGTAGCGTACATGGATTTGTCCAAACATAGCCACACCTCCTGGAGAAACTGAAACTCCTTTTGTCTGGTTGGTTGGTTGGTTGGTTTGCTCTTCTTTGACTTTACTTTGTATGACCCAACACAACACTTAACCTAGTATGACTCAACACAATACTATCTTCAAAGAGCAGATCTACATAACTGGCTTTGTGGAAGTTTAATAACCATCAATCTTAGATCAACATAGTATGGCTGATAAGAACAACAAGAGTATCATACACAGTGGACGGCATATTTATGAGTCAAGGACAGTAAATATTGATGAAATCAACATTCACACAGCATTGTGTCAGATGGAACAATCAGTCCAATTAGATGAAAATAATGAGACAATTACCACAGAACAATGTGCTTAAAGCTAGGGTCCATGACCCACTGAACAACTTTCTGAAATCAGTGACAGCAAAGGTTCTTGAGAATTTGTGTGATCTGCTGAGATCCTTATTCAAAATATAATGAAAATAAGTTGCAAACTAGCTGCTTAGTACTACCCATCAGCTTACATAAAGTCACATGGGGATACACTGTACAGAATAACAAACAAAAACTTCCTTACCAATAACATACATTAATCACAACTTGTTCTGGCCAACAAGGCTTTAAATATGAAGCATGGACAGGTATCCAGAATCAGAACTATTGGTTGATCCACAGAAGTGGGCATAATGTACAAATCTTCATCATATCTGTGCATCTGACTCTATCTCTGCTTTTCACTTGTTATTAAAAACTCATCTTTTTAAAACCTATCTATAAGCACTCTCAGCTTCCTTGTTCCCCAACACCACCCATGTCAGCTCACTTTGGCTGTATGAAGAGTGGGAAAGGGAGAATGGGAAGGACTGGGGGGGAAGGGGGGGTGTTGAGAAAGAGTGGTCATGAATGATTTATGTAGTTTGCAATATTTTTCTTTCATGTAAAGCTTTATTTTTGCTGAAAGAACTTCACTAAAATCAATAACAATTAGCAACTAAATGCAGTGAATGATGAACCAGATTTTCATGAGATTTGAATCTCTTTGGCTGTCTTTCAAAATAGTGTGCTCATGCATATGCATACACAGTCTGTGCACATGCAAGCACTCACTTCTATGTATGCCTGTTTGCATGCCTGCAAATGTGTATAACTGCATGCATCATGCACACACCAGCTTGACAAGTGGGGGTGCTGAAGAAACAGCGTAAAACCATGTCAGCAATTTACCACCTACATATTCCTCAAAGTAGTTGGTCTATATATAAGAATACATGAAATGATAAATAGATGAGCTGATGATAGATACATATAACTATTACAACAAACAAAGGTTAATATATTACACCGGATATCCCATGGCCAAGTGTATGAGCAAATTTGTTCAACAGAAAAGACACACACACTGTTGCTGATAACATTCAACATATGCTCCAACAACAGCTTGGAAACATTGTATGTAACATCAAAGTTTAGCTGATAATTGTAGTGTAACAAAATACTATAAAATACTACATACAAACTTCCTTACATAATGTCAGTTTGAAAAACACATTCTTCACATGTCAAGTAGCACAAAACACATTTGCTTCAATGTACATTTTAGCAATGATTACAAAATTATATATGGAACAGAAGCCAAGTACTGTGTAACTGATTATAAAACACTAGATTGGTACACATACATCTTCCTACCTATTAAAATATATCGGGTGTCCCCCAAAAAGTGAACCGCTTTTTGACAAGTATTTTCTCAGTGATAGAGAAACTAAATTCATTGAAAATTTTCACACAGTAACCTTAGGGTATCATCAACAAGTATGACAAATATCTAAAAGTTTGGACGCGATATTATGCGAGTATTGTCAAGTTCAAAACAGCATGTCAAAAAATCCCATATCAGAGCTGTGAAATGTGACCGTCATCATGTTCATACCAGCTGCCAGGTGTTGGCATCTGTCAATCAGTGTCAGTCTAAAAATAGCCTGTCTGGGGTGATTTTTTTTATTGTCGTCTGTATCCAAAATCAATTCTGTCCAAAGTTTCAGTTTGGAAGGATCAACCATGCCTTTGAGTGAAAGTGATAAGGTTTCCATTAAAAACTGTTTCAAGGAGAAAGGCTGGGGTGGAAGAAGGATCATAAAGGAATTTCCAGGCAAGGGGTGGAGTCATGTCACTGTAAATAGACATCGCTAAAATACGCACTACAGTGTCAGTAGCACATAAAACTGGCAGTGGGAGACCCAAGACTGCATGTTCGGAGGAGAACAAGGACCGTGTTGAGGAACTGATTCAATCCCAGGAGGAGAACCCAGGGACCCACAAATCTCTTAGAGAAGTTGCAAGCGACTTACAAGTGAGCAAGTCTTCTGTGCAAAGAATGGCGAAAGAACAGGAGCTGAAGCCCTTCAAGAGGATACAGGTATCAAGGAGGGACCAAAATGTTAGAGGGAAAAGAAAAACTCACTGCCGTAACTTGACTGACTGCTACCAGGCCACTGATGTGAAAAGGATCATTTTCATAGATGAGAAAGACTTAACGTCAGAGATAGCTAAAGATCGCCAAAACGATCGCATTTATGGGAAACAGGAATGAGAAATTCAGCCATCTCGCCTCTATCATGAGACTTCTAGATGTTCAAAAAAGATAATGGTTTCAGCTGGAGTATCCTGGAAAGGAAAAACATACATTTGTTTTATTGACACTGATACAGCCAAGGTTAATAGTGAAAGCTACATTCAGTTATTGGATGACAATGTTCTCCCGGATTGTAGGCGTCTTTATCCTAGAAACAATTACGTGTTTCAGCAAGATGGGGCTCCTTCACACACAAGCAGGGTAACCCAGGCCCATCTGGAGGAAGCTACACCAGAATTCATCAAGAAGGATGAATGGCCTCCACAAAGTCCTGACTGTAACCCAATAGATTATGCCATGTGGGACCGAGGAGTGAGAGACAAATTGACCAAGCAGGCATTAGAGAACGGATAATTATGTCACGGGAGGAGATATCGGTGGAAGAAACACATAAAAGCATTTCTGTTTGGAAGAAACCGCTTCGTTTAGTCGTGGAGGAAGATGGAGGCCACATTGAGTATAAACTGAAATAAATAAGTCTTCCTCTGATATTGGATTTTTTGACATGCTGTTTTAAATTTGACAATACTCGCATAAATTGCGTCCCAACTGTTAGATATTTTGCAGACTTGTTGATGATACCCTAAGGTTACTGTGTGGAAATTTTCAATGAATTTGGTTTCTCTATTACTGAGAAAATACTCGTCAAAAAGCGGTTCACTTTTTTGGGGACACCTGATATACCACTAGATTGTTACACATGTATATATCTACCTTCCAAGATATATATATATATATATATATAATATCTTTATGTTTATATGTCTGCAGCGGCAGAGAATGATGGCTACTTTGGAATTACTCTTTTATTGCTGATACTGAAATAATGATATGAACTCTCATCTCAATATTCATATGTTGTTGCTTGCCATTACCAAGTTTCTATTGTCTCCATTGCTAATTATGCTTAGACATTCCTGTTTTCAAAGTATTGTTTTGCATTAAAAGGCAATCATGGATCATGAGAATATGTTAGTGAAAAAATCTGAGTCAGACAACAGACTCTGAAGGTTACACATGTGTAGAAATGCACAAGCTTTCACATGTGTAGAAATGCACAAGCTTTCACATCTGGGTTTGTAAACACACACACACACACACAAAATCTAGTATATTTGAAAAACACATGCATACACACATACAGACATGCACACACACATATAAGAAAGACAAAAAGAGAAACACACAAGAAAGACAGAAAGGAGAAAGACAGAGGAAGAGCAAGGAAAGAAAGATGAGATATGAGAGGAAATGAAGAGAGAGAGACTAGACATTACAACACTACAAGGAACTGAAGAGAAACAGAAAGAACCAGACATTACAACATTACAAGGAACTAAAGACAAAGAGAAAACTAGACATTACAGCATTACCAGGAACTGAAGACAGAGAAAACTAGACATTACGGCAGGAACTGAAGACAGAGTGAAAACTAGACATTACGGCATTACCAGGAACTGAAGACAGAAAACTAGACATTACAGCATTACAAAGAATTTAAGACAGAGAGAAAACTAGACATTACGGCATTACCAGGAACTGAAGACAGAAAACTAGACATTACAGCATTACAAAAAATTAAAGACAGAGAGAAAACTAGACATTACGGCATTACCAGGACTGAAGACAGAAAACTAGACATTACAGTATTACAAAAAATTAAAGACAGAGAGAAAACTAGACATTACGGCATTACCAGGACTGAAGACAGAAAACTAGACATTACAGTATTACAAAGAATTAAAGACAGAGAAAAGTAGACATTACAGCATTACCAGGAACTGAAGACAAAAAAAAACTAGACATAACAGCATAACCAGGAACTGAAGACAGAGTGAAAACTAGACATTACAGCATAACCAGGAACTGAAGACAGAGTGAAAACTAGACATTACAGCATTACCAGGAACTGAAGACAGAGAGAAAACTAGACATTACAGTATTACAAAGAATTTAAGACACAGAAAACTAGACATTACAGCATTACCAGGAACTGAAGACAAAAAAACTAGACATTACAGCATAACCAGGAACTGAAGACAGAGAAAACTACACATTACAGCATTACTAGAAAACTTGACATTACGGCATTACAACATCAGTAAGAATTAGCTCACGAGAGCACAGGTTTCATTGTTCTAGATGTTTACAGTACCGGAGTACTATCATCTTAGCTTTAACAATTCTCAGACTATGATGCAGCTGACACATGGCCTGAGAGAAGCAAACATCAGGGTAAAGTGTTATTTTCCTATCCTAAATTCAGAGACCTGTTTTAATGGCAATTTTTGTGCACAAATGACATATTACATAAATAGACGTTATTACCAATTTTCAATTTCCTTTTCTTTTGTTTTCTTCTCTTTTTACTCTATTTTGAGGATTATTGCTGTCAGTTTTGGTACAGACAGTCGCTAAACTAACATGCTGCCACATGACTGAATCTGAAAAAATTGCCTGCTATGACATGTTCATTCAGTTTGTGCCAATGACAGAGCTGCTCTTTTTTGGACCCTGCATACTATGAAAAGGTTAACAAAAAAACATGGCAGCTTGAGATGGACAAGTGTCAATACATGTTCATGATATTGATCATTTCGACTCGTATCATGCCAAACTCTTGATCAGGAAATCAATTTACATCAACATTATTTTCCATGTTGGCATTGCAAAATGTACACAAATTTTCATTAAGAAAAAAAAGCCCCAGACTTCAGGAAACAAAAATAGGACATAACCAAACATCAGTCTTCAACTGACCTGCACACTCCACTCAACAGAATCAGTTGAAAGTTACTGCTTAAAATTCACTGCCTTGTTCTTAGCGCTGTTGGAAACTTAAAAAATGGCACTAGCACTGGTTTTCTCCTCCACTAACCTAATGTCTCAAACCAAATCATTTAATGTAAAACTCAACACCAAATTTGATGTGAAAACTTCTGCATGTGTTTAAAAGGAGACCAAACCAAATTCGTTGTTTTTGCATTCATATATGTATCAAAAAAAATTTTTTTGAAAGAATTAAGCCACAAGAATCAATACTTGCAGTTACACATTTTCTTTGTAACATTTTACAAAACACAGCTGGCACATGAATTTATTCTTTGCCAAGCAGATTTTTCAGTTGTGTGTTTATGACTTTTGACATAACTGCACAGATGTCATGTAAATATATTTTCCTGTGTTGTAAGTTTACAACTGCAAGAAGACATGCCTTTAAGTAGAGTCATGGATTCATCCCATACAACTTGGTAAGGAACAACAGCGTTATTCATTCTTCCCATCTGCTACATGCTCTGATGCCTTCTACAACATGGCTCTTCTGCAACACTTCACTCACACCTTCTTATTTTTCTTTTCATTATTTTGAGAATCCTTTCAATTCTCACTAACACTTTTCACTGGTAAATGGAAGCACCCCACTAGTAATAAAGACCCTGAAGCAGGAAAACAATCATTGTGACAGCTTTCCCTCACTGTGAAAATACAGATACACTGACTGTGAGAGTTAGTTCCTTGGGGTATGACATAGTCTGTGCCTCTTGACTGCAATATCTTTTTTTTTTTATGTTTGCGAATGTTGAACAGTGAAGTTGCTTGTGTATTGATCATAAACCAGTCTTGAGTCTTCTGACCTTGCCACATGCTGTGGTGTATCTGCTTTGCCCTGCTGTCTTTTGCCCTTCCCTGCCCTGTCTTTAACCCTGCTGTCTTTTGCCCTTCCCTGCCCTGTCTTTTGCCCTTCCCTGCCCTGTCTTTTGCCCTTCCCTGCCCTGTCTTTTGCCCTTCCCTGCCCTGTCTTTAACCCTGCTGTCTTTTGCCCTTCTCTGCCCTGTCTTTAACCCTGCTGTCTTTTGCCCTTCCCTGCCCTGTCTTTTGCCCTTCCCTGCCCTGTCTTTTGCCCTTCTCTGCCCTGTCTTTAACCCTGCTGTCTTTTGCCCTTCTCTGCTCTGTCTTTTGCCCTTCTCTGCCCTGTCTTTAACCCTGCTGTCTTTTGCCCTTCCCTGCTCTGTCTTTTGCCCTTCTCTGCCCTGTCTTTTGCCCTTCCCTGCCCTGTCTTTTGCCCTTCTCTGCCCTGTCTTTTGCCCTTCCCTGCCCTGTCTTTTGCCCTTCTCTGCCCTGTCTTTTGCCCTTCCCTGCCCTGTCTTTTGCCCTGTCCTTTCTTTTGCCCTGCTGTGCCCTGCCCTGTCTTTTGCCCTTCCCTGCCCACGGCTGCTCAGCCGAGCACAAAATCCAGCTCTTTAGTTGGCCGAGCAGCGTCTAGCGTCTTGGGTCAAAAATTTTTTAATGCCAGACTTTCCCACCGCACTCTGTACTGACCGGCACATTCGCCGCGGTATTTCTGGCCCCGCGCGCCAAACTGGGACACTGCCTTCTTTGTTTCACTCGGCCCCGCGGCCCCCACCCCACTTTTCCCACCTTTTCACAGCATCCACACATTTCCTGCAGTGATTACAGAAAGTTGAATTATTGCTATTCCTGGTTGTATTATTGGAGTGCAGTTTGATTTGATTTACACAATTTCATTATTTTATCAACATCATCGTTTCATCTTCTTTTTTTTTAATTTTAAAAATCTTCGTCTTTCTTGTGGAATGAAGGGCACGGCAGTGCCATAAGCCGACAGACACTCACCCCGCTCTCCATCCCCCTGCTGCTCACTCTCACCGTGCTACAGTGTGTTCATTTAAACGTTTGTTGTGCTGCCAAGAAAAATCGCACAACTAAAAAAGTAAGCTAATCTGCATGCAGGCATGCTATATGTTCTGTGTGTATTTACGATGTTATTGTGCTAAACGCCTGTTTTCTTAGAGAGGGATTTAAACTTAACGATTTTTGCGATCATGTTTCTGCTTATCCTTCTCTCTTTCTTCATTTATGTTTCAGCCGTTGCCGCAACAACCGCTATGTAAGAAAACATATTGTGTTTGGAGTCAATGGAAAGCTTATTTTGTGTTCTTTTTAGAAAACCACTTCTTTAGTCATTATTTCCGATCCATCCGAGGAGATGATGCGGGAAAGAAACAAAGCAGATTTACCGCCGAACAAGCGTACAGCGAGTGCTACTGGCGCGGCCTGTTTGTCAGCCGCGTTTATTCATATCCATGCCCTACTTCCTGGGTTCACGAACTTTCGCAGGGCCAACTAAAGTGCCAGCACTGAACACCCGTGTGCCCTGTCTTTTGCCCTTCCCTGCTCTGTCTTTTGCCCTGCCCTGTCTTTTGCCCTTCCCTGCTCTGTCTTTTGCCCTGCCCTGTCTTTTGCCCTTCCCTGCCCTGTCTTTTGCCCTGCCCTGTCTTTTGCCCTTCCCTGCCCTGTCTTTTGCCCTGCCCTGTCTTTTGCCCTTCCCTGCTCTGTCTTTTGCCCTGCTCTGTCTTTTGCCCTACCCTATTCTGTCTTTTGCCCTGCCCTGTCTTTTGCAATGCTGTCTTTTGCCCTTCCCTGCCCTGTCTTTTGCCCTGCTCTGTCTTTTGCCCTTCCCTGCCCTGTCTTTTGCCCTGCTCTGTCTTTTGCCCTGCCTTATTCTGTCTTCTGCCCTGCCTTTAAACATGCCCTGTCCTTTGCTCTGCTGTGTGTGGGGATCAGCTGGTCAGCATCTTCAGGGCCCTCACAGCAGGAATCACCTGGTCCATTCTTTCCACCACTGAAAGCATAGACACAACAGACATACACCTTTCCAAACTGTTAACATATTGGTAGTGATAAATGTGTCTAAGTTTTCATTCAGCTCTAGTGATGTGATGTACAGTGTGTAGAATGGAACTGTTGTGGTGATAATGTTCAACCCATTCAGTGCCAGAGAATTTTGTAGATATATATATTTTTTTAATTTTGAGGAATCGGGGGTAATAAATAAAAATTCTAGCACAAAACAATGGGAGATACAGAAAGAAAGTAAATGTTTTTGTAAAGGAAAATGAATCTGATTGTGAATCTGAGCTTATTTCATAATTCATTTGCAAATAACTATTCAGGCATTTCAAAGTGAAGATAACAATTTTTGTACAACAAAAAAGTCTATTTCCACCACCACAGAATGACACCCAAAATGAAAATAAACAACATACAACTGGGGAGATGACATGCTTGTTGTTAGTTTATACCCACATATAAAAATACAACAAGTTATAAGTCAATAACAATCACAACCCTTGCAGACAGTAAATAACTGTCCCAAAACTGACAAATGCGGGTTCAATCAATAAATATGGTACATCAGATACTCAGAAATTGTGCAGTCAAGCTTTGTGACTACAAAGAACGTTCCCACAGATGGGAACTCTTTGATGACACTCACTCAGACCATGCTGCATGTGGGCTTCTTCTGTGAATAGGACTGTCCTCTAGTCAGTGAAAAAGTGTGAAAACAAAAAATATGCATTTCCAGTCTTTTGCATTTTAAATGCTGGGTTTCATGGAAATTATGGTGTATTAGCTGTTGCCCAATCTGCAGCTGTATCAGTGAAAACAACAGCTCAAAGGTGTTGCCCAGTCCAAAGCCATGCCCCCCCTTCCATGCCCTCTGACTACCACACGACTTCTTGTCTTACATCACTCCTCTCCATCTCCTCTACTCCCTTCCTGCTATACACACACATACACTGTCCTCACTGCCAGTCAGTCAAAACAGCTGTCTGCTTTGATACAATGATTGAACAGCATTGAATGTTGTCAGTTTCATCAGTTTCTTGTCATCACCTTCAAGTTCTAACAAATCATCAGACAAGAGTTATCCATCTCCATCATTATATAGAATCATTTAAACACCAGCTGCCATGGTGAAGTGGTTAGCAGCGCAAACTAATGGCTGAGAGGACATGGATTCGAATCTCAGCAGAGGTGGGTTTTCCTACCCAGTGTTGAGTGTGCCATGGGCTTAAATGGGAAGACTAGGACCACACAGTAGAGTATCATCCACTTCACGGATGTGTCTTTGGAAGTGTTGCTCCATTTCCTGACCAACTCTGTAAGTGTGTGTATCTCATGGGCCTGGCTGAAGCCAGGATATCATTATGGCAGGAAGCGTAGAGTACAGCCTTGTCACATAGCAACAAACCTAAATGAACCTCCATAATAGCAGCAGCAATATCATCATCATCATCCTCCTCCTCTTTCTTCATCATCAATATAAAAAAGCCCCAAATTATGTGGCCTTTCATGCCCTGCTTCCATGGTGACCTCAGTTTCGATACCCCCTCACTTCTGCACTTGGGATGAGTCTTGTCTAGGTCTTCAGTGTCAGCGGATTCATGGGGTAGTGCTGTTGGAGGGACGTGGTGGCAGTCTCCACTCTGGGGGAAATGCTCATTCAGTCTGGCTCCACGACAAAGCCATTATTGTCATCAATAGGGGGCTTACTAGGTGGTGTCCAAAGTATGATAAATCAGAACAGGCACTACCAAACACCACCGAAGTGACTCAGCAGCAGTGCAGGGTCTCTGGTGTGTGGCCTCCTGGCGATCAAACATAGATGGTTCCCTGTAGGCTGCCGGCACTGGGACTGCGACAGATGAACCCGGGTATGGCTGTGTACTGGAGACTCGAAATGAGTGGCGTGGAAATAATGCCACTGAAATGGTGCAAATAATGGGGCAGCAAAGAAAAAAACACCCCAAAATCATATGAACAGCCTGCAAAGTCATGTAAGTTCACTGACTGAGACCACTGTCTCTGCTCATTTAACCAATTGAGTGCCAGATAATTTTGTAAAAAAAAGTGCTCTCCACTTGCCAGGGAATTTTGAGGATTGGGGTAATAATTTTTTTTTAAATTTAGTACAAAAACTATGGGAGATACAGAAAGACACTAAATGCTTTTGTGAAGGAAAACGAATGTAGATTCGGAACCTGGTCTTCCCCCCGATCAGTTTGATTGTAGATGGCTGTCCAGGCATTCAAAGTGAAAATGATCATTTTTGTGCAAAAAAAAAAAAGTCTATCTTCACCTCCACAGAATGGCACCCATAAAGTAAGCACACAAAATATAACTGGAAATAGCATACATACTGTTAGATTATACCTGCAGAGTAAATCAAAACCAGCTACAAGTTCATAAAAACAAATCACACCTCATGTGGAAATGTGAGTGAATCGCTGTCCTATAATGACCAATGTGTGTACAGTCAACATAAAATGCCAATCATGTTCTCAGACACTGAGCAGGCAAGCTTTTTGACAGCTTTGAGCTTTCCCCAGTTCGAGGGTGAAGTTCTTTGATGACATTCACTTCCTCCAAGTTGCAAGTGGGCCGATTAAAGTGTCTGCTGTGGATCTGGCTTGTCTCCTCTTCAAACAAGCTAACCATTTAATTCAGTGACAAAAAGCATTAAAAACCAAAAGCATGTGTTTCACATCCAGTACACATTCAAGCCCGCTTTTCGTGAAAATTGAGGAGCACTGGTGGCTGTCTATTTCCTGCAGTATGCATTGAAATGTGAGTACACTGGTGTCCAACAGCCACGCCCACTCCACACCCTCTGGCTGACATTCCACCAGTTGTCTTATATACTCCTCTCCTCCCCCTCTTCCAACGCTCACTGCACGTATTCTGTCAGTCATAGCCACTTGCTCAAAAACGCTGTATGATTGGATGGGCAACTGAATTACCATCAACTGGACTGTCAGATTCACCACCGCCATTGTCAATCACCTTCATGTTCAAACCAATCATCAGACAAGAGAAATACTTCTCCATCGCTGTTAGCCTGTAGCTGTCCATAATTAAAAGCACAACTTTCAAAATTGTGTAAATCTGCTGACTGGGACCACTTCCTTTACTAGCCAAAGTTTTCAACGACTTTTTTTTGGATATGATGCTACCCCCTTTCCATGTGTGTTCCACATGGTCTAGTTAGCACACCATTATTGAGTAGAATGGGGTCTTCTACCTGTTGCATGATAATTTAAATAGTATTTTTATAATCTAGATACATCAAACCTACCGTTCAGAGTCACTGAATCAAACTCCAATGAAGGAAAAATCGGAACATATGCAGGATGTCAGTGGACATCTTATAGGCACTATGGCAACACTTTTTGAAGGACGTCAGCTGACATCTTATATGCACTCAAATGGTTGAATAGTATTTTTATAGTGCAGACACGTCAAGCTGACCATTCAGAGTGTTTATATTCATTGAACTAAACTCTGATAAGAGAAAAATCAGAATAGATGCAGGACTTTAGAGGACATCTTATAGGCACCATGGCAACAGTTTGTGCAGGACATAAGCTAAATCTTATGGGCACTGAATGGGTTAAGATAACCTTCAATGCAACAGCAACAAAACACACACCCACGTGATGCACTCATACCCACCAGTCATTGAGAAACTTGCTATGTGCACACAGATTTCACACACACAAACAGCTGAGAACATACCACTGATCTTCTTGGGTGACAGAAAAGTGTGTGTGTGTGTGTGTGTGTGTGTGTGTGTGTGCGTGCACATGTGTGTGCATTTGTGTGTGTATGCACATGCGTGTGCATTTGTGTGTGTGTGTGTGTGTGTGTGTGTGTGTGCGCACGTGTGTGCATTTGTGTGTGTGTGTGTGCACATGTATGTGCACATGTGTGTGCGTTTATATGTGTGTGTGTGTGTGTGTTTGTGTGTTCCAATATGCAAATATGTGCATGCATGTCTGTGCACAAATGTGTGTTGACCTGCATGGATATTTGCATATTTAAGTATGAATTTGTGTGCTTATCCGAGTTACACAAGTGTGTATTACTCAACCTCTTCACTGTGCTGGAAGTGCCAATAAAATCTTCAGTTATTTCAAAATAGTCTGAACAAGCCAGCTGGTTTCACTTCAGGCCTTGCCAGCTGTTTTCATCCCCTCTCCCACAGTTCTTCTCCACGCACAAAGTCTGGTCTGCCTCTCTTTTCCCTGCTGGTGCCCATCTGAGGGCAGTATAAGAATGTCTGGTTTTATTCATCCTCAAGACCTGGCCCAGCCACTTCCAGTATCACAGTTTCACCTCATCCATGATTTTGCTATGTCTGTGCATCTGCTTACGTCTATTCAGGTGCATGCTGTTCCCAGTGATTTTTACGGATTAGACAGTGACACCATCCTTTGAATCTTCTGATTTGTAGATTTTCAGTTATAAGTGTGTGTATTTGACAGTTATTATGTACCTTTGTGCAGCTCTCCTCTTCAGTATCTGTGACGTGTGACATGTGTGTTCTTTCTCCAACATTATGTGTGACGTGTGACATGTGTGTTCTTTCTCCAACAGTATGTGTGACGTGTGACATGTGTGTTCTTTCTCCAACAGTATGTGTGACGTGTGACAAGTGTGTTCTTTCTCCAACAGTATGTGTGACGTGTGACAAGTGTGTTCTTTCTCCAACAGTATGTGTAACATGTGTGTTCTTTCTCCAACAGTATGTGTGATGTGTGACATGTGTGTTCTTTCTCCAACAGTATGTGTGACATGTGACAAGTGTGTTCTTTCTCCAACAGTATGTGTGATGTGTGTTCTTTCTCCAACAGTATGTGTGACATGTGACAAGTGTGTTCTTTCTCCAACAGTATGTGTGACGTGTGACATGTGTGTTCTTTCTCCAACAGTATGTGTGACATGTGTGTTCTTTCTCCAACAGTATCTGTGACGTGTGACGTGTGTTCTTTCTCCAACAGTATGTGTGACGTGTGACATGTGTGTTCTTTCTCCAACAGTATGTGTGACGTGTGACATGTGTGTTCTTTCTCCAACAGTATTTGTGACATGTGTGTTCTTTCTCCCACAGTATATGTGATGTGTAACATGTGTGTTCTTTCTCCAACAGTATGTGTGACGTGTGACATGTGTGTTCTTTCTCCAACAGTATCTGTGATGTGTAACATGTGTGTTCTTTCTCCAACAGTATCTGTGATGTGTGACATGTGTGTTCTTTCTCCCACAGTATGTGTGACATGTGACGTGTGTTTTCTCCAACAGTATCTGTGATGTGTAACATGTGTGTTCTTTCTCCAACAGTATCTGTGATGTGTGACATGTGTGTTCTTTCTCCCACAGTATGTGTGACATGTGACGTGTGTTCTTTCTCCAACAGTATGTGTGATGTGTGACATGTGTGTTCTTTATGTGATGTGTGACATGTGTGTTCTTTCTCCCACAGTATGTGTGATATGTGACACGTGTGTTCTTACTCCAACAGTATGTGTGACATGTGACATGTGTGTTCTTTCTCCAACAGTATGTGTGATGTGTGACATGTGTGTTCTTTCTCCAACAGTATGTGTGACATGTGACATGTGTGTTCTTTCTCCAACAGTATATGTGATGTGTGACATGTGTGTTCTTTCTCCCACAGTATGTGTGATGTGTGACATGTGTGTTCTTTCTCCAACAGTATGTGTGATGTGTGAGGTGTGTGTTCTTTCTCCAACAGTATGTGTGATGTGTGACATGTGTTCTTTCTCCAACAGTATGTGTGATGTGTAACATGTGTGTTCTTTCTCCAACAGTATGTGTGATGTGTGACATGTGTTCTTTCTCCAACAGTATGTGTGATGTGTAACATGTGTGTTCTTTCTCCCACAGTATGTGTGATGTGTGACGTGTTCTTTCTCCAACAGTATGTGTGACATGTGACATATGTGTTCTTTCTCCAACAGTGTGACGTGTGACATGTGTGTTCTTTCTCCAACAGTATGTGTGACATGTGACATGTGTGTTCTTTCTCCAACAGTATATGTGATGTGTAACATGTGTGTTTTCTCCAACAGTATATGTGATGTGTAACATGTGTGTTCTTTCTCCAACAGTATGTGTGATGTGTGACATGTGTGTTCTTTCTCCAACAGTATGTGTGATGTGTGACATGTGTGTTCTTTCTCCAACAGTATGTGTGACGTGTGACATGTGTGTTCTTTCTCCAACAGTATGTGTGACATGTGACATGTGTGTTCTTTCTCCAACAGTATATGTGATGTGTAACATGTGTGTTTTCTCCAACAGTATATGTGACTCAAAAAGAGCGTACGCAACTGTCAAAAACTTGACAACAACCAAGCAAGGACGAGTCAGCACCATCCAGGACAAATCAGGGAAATGCCTCATTGAAGAAAAAGACATCCTACAGCGCTGGACTGAATATTGCTCCGAGTTGTACAACCATGACACCCAAGGTGACACTTCAGTTCTGAACTGTCCCCCATCAACCAACAACGACAGCCAGCCAATTCTTCGGGAAGAAGTAGAGGCAGCAGTGAAGACACTGAAAGCAGGGAAGTCAGCTGGCGTCGACAACATTCCTGCCGAACTGATTCAAGCTGGAGGCGAAGCGGTGATTGATGCCCTCACCACCATCTGTAATAAGATCCTGCAGACGGGAGAGTGGCCAACCACCTGGACACAATCATTGGTCATCACAATCCCCAAGAAGGGCAATCTACAACAGTGCAAAAACTACCGCACTATCAGCCTAATCAGCCACCCCAGCAAGGTCATGCTAAAGGTCCTTCTCAACCGACTGAAGCCGCGAGCAGAAATGATCATCGCCGAAGAGCAGGCCGGGTTCAGAGCAGGGAGAAGCACAACAGAACAAATCTTCAACCTGCGCTTGCTGTGCGAGAAATATCTCCAGCACCAAAGAGACCTCTACCATGTCTTCATTGACTTCAAGAAGGCGTTTGACAGGGTATGGCACGCTGCCTTATGGGCCACCATGCACAAATTCAACATCAGTGAAGACATCATCCAAGCCATACAGAACCTATACGAAAGAGCAACCAGTGCAGTCCTCTTCAATGGTAGCACGGGTAACTGGTTTAGAACCACGGTCGGAGTCAGACAGGGCTGTCTACTCTCTCCCACTCTCTTCAACCTCTTTCTTGAAAGGATCATGACTGACGCCCTGGAAGATCATGTGGGAACTGTCAGCATTGGAGGCAGAGTCATCACCAACCTGCGCTTTGCCGATGACATTGATGGCCTGGCAGGAGAAGAGAAAGAACTCAAAGAACTCGTGCACAAACTTGACAAGACATCATCAGCCTACGGCATGGAGATCAGTGCCGAGAAGACCAAGGTTATGACCAACAACAGCCAAGGCGTAACGTCCAACTTGCACGTAAACGGTGAAAAACTGGAAGAAGTCTCCTCCTTCAAATACTTGGGTGCCATTGTGTCAGACGAGGGTTCGAAACCAGAGGTCCTGTCCAGAATCACGCAGACTACTGCCGCACTGAGTCGATTGAAGACTATATGGAAGGACAAAAAGATCTCCCTCTCGTCCAAAATCAGACTAATGCGCTCCCTCATCTTCTCAATATTTCTATACGCTTGCGAATCCTGGACCCTCACTGCAGAACTCCAGAGAAGAATCCAGGCCCTGGAAATGAGATGCTTCCGCAAGATCCTGAACATTACATACAAAGACCACATCACAAATGAGGAAGTGAAAAGAAGAGTCCAAAACACCATTGGCCCATTCAAAGACCTGCTAACCACAGTGAAGGAACGCAAGCTCCGCTGGTATGGACACGTCACACAATCAGACGGCCTAGCCAAGACCATCCTGCAGGGTACCGTACAAGGAAGGAGGAAGAGAGGCAGACAGAGAAAGCGGTGGGAGGACAACATCAAAGAGTGGACGGGCCTGCCATTTGCCACAACTCAAAGGGCCGCTGAGGACCGAGGCAGGTGGCGCGAGCTGACCAGGCAGTCATCCATGGTGCCCCAACGACCCACCCACGGGTCAAGGGATAGATGAGATGAGATGAGATATGTGATGTGTAACATGTGTGTTCTTTCTCCAACAGTATGTGTGATGTGTGACATGTGTGTTCTTTCTCCAACAGTATGTGTGACACTGACATGTGTGTTCTTTCTCCAACAGTATGTGCGATGTGTAACATGTGTGTTCTTTCTCCAACAGTATATGTGATGTGTAACATGTGTGTTCTTTCTCCAACAGTATGTGTGATGTGTGACATGTGTGTTCTTTCTCCAACAGTATGTGTGATGTGTGAGGTGTGTTCTTTCTCCAACAGTATGTGTGACATGTGTGTTCTTTCTCCAACAGTATGTGTGACGTGTGTGTTCTTTCTCCAACAGTATGTGTGACATGTGACATGTGTGTTTTCTCCAACAGTATATGTGATGTGTAACATGTGTTCTTTCTCCAACAGTATGTGTGATGTGTGACATGTGTGTTCTTTCTCCAACAGCATGTGTGATGTGTGACATGTGTGTTCTTTCTCCAACAGTATGTGTGATGTGTAACATGTGTGTTCTTTCTCCAACAGTATGTGTGATGTGTAACATGTGTGTTCTTTCTCCAACAGTATATGTGATGTGTAACATGTGTGTTCCTTCCCCAACAGTATGTGTGACATGTGACATGTGTGTTCTTTCTCCAACAGCATGTGTGATGTGTGACATGTGTGTTCTTTCTCCAACATTATATGTGTGACATTGACATGTGTGTTCTTTCTCCAACAGTATATGTGATGTGTAACATGTGTGTTCCTTCCCCAACAGTATGTGTGATGTGTGACATGTGTGTTCTTTCTCCAACAGTACGTGTGACATGTGACAAGTGTGTTCTTTCTCCAAGAGTATTTGTAATATGTGATGTGGTGCTTTTTCTCCAGCTGAACACACTCACCCAGAATCTCCATCAGCTTGCACATGATCTCTTTGAAAGCAGGGAAGAACTCGTTGTGTTCATCCAGCCTCTTTATAACACTGTAACCAAATAAAATCAATGATTTATTATGTAACCACATAAAAACACGTGTTAGAATTTAACTCTTCAAAAACACTCATTAATCTATAACCACAAAAAAATATTACATTGTAACCAAACAAAAACACTGATTAAACTGTAACTGCATAAAAACTTTCAATAACCTTTAACCGCACAAAAATACTCATTACGATTTAACCATACAAAAACGCCCATTAAACTGAAACCATACAAAAATACTCATTAAACTGTCATCACACAAAAATATACATTACACTGTAACCATAAAAAAAAATTCTTTAAAATTTAACCACACAAAAATACTTATTGCACTGTAACCATCCACTCCCCTACCACACCCCACACACCCCACCACCCAAAAAACAAACAAATCTGTTCACTTTTTTTTCCACTTTCATTGAAACATACACTTATACTTGACAGAAAAAGGTATTACACTATACACAAAACAGACAAATAATCAAATAAATAAAGGCTATAAATACCCCCCTCTCACCAGAAAAAAACACAACAATAAACACAAAAACAACAGAACATGGCTGCCTAGATGGTAGGGTAAAAATAATTGTATACATAAAAGCCCTCTCACAGATACAAGTCAACATAAGCACCGCAGAAAACAACAACCGAAAATGCCAAAAATAAGATAAAATTTAATAAAACATGAAAAAAGAGGGAAAAAAGCAATAAGGCCAATGTTGATAAAGAAGAAACACTGGATGAGGGGAGTTCAGCACAGACAATGGCTGAACCAGCCCCAAAAGCCTGCCTGTCTCAGATCTGTTCTCTACAACTCCTTTGCAGGACATGATGTATGAAAGATAAAAGATACAGGATAGAATTCTGTGCTACATGTCACAAACTCAACTGCTGGATACATCAACCTCTACAAATACCTCCTTTTGTTTCTTAATCAACCTCTACAAATACCTCCTCTTGTTTCTTGAATGTCTAATCATTCAATCATGCTTGTGAGCCATAGCCCATCAAGTCTGTGCTAACTTGTATTACTGGATTGTTGTGTTGTGTTGTGTTTTATCTAACTGTATTGTGTCAAGTTGCACTGTATTGTACTGTACTGTACTGTACTGCACTGTATTGTATTGTATTGTATTATCTACTCTTTGTCATAACTGATTTCCGTGTGAAATTCAGGTCATTCTCCCCAGGGACAGCACATCACTACAGTGCAGCACCACCCTTTGTTCTCTGTCTTTTTTCTGCCTGCAAGTGTATCTGTTTCCTTATCAAAATGGAGTTTTCTACAGAATTTAACAGCGATTTTACTGGTGAACAAAGGGACAAAACTTGCCATTTTCAACAAAATCACAGATAAAATTTAATGACAGCCAGTCATAAAATCATATCCACCAGGTTAACACACTCAAGTCAAAACCTGGATTCACCTTGCCAAGTCATCTGTTTCAAACAGCTGCTGCAGTTGTCGTGAGGTGGTGGAGTTGTGGGCCTGACACAGCCGTCCTACAGCGTCCACAACAGATGCGGAGTTGCAGTCATCAGCTGCCACCAATCAGTCAACCAATCAGTCAGCAAAGCCTGCGGGGTTAAGTGTGATGATGATGATGATGATGATGATGATGATAATGATGCTGCTGCTGTTCTGTTTTCTGCCTGGTTCACAAACAGAACCGAGTGTGTAACATATGTATCTTGAAAGCACACATGCACTCATCTGAACACGAGGGCACATATCTGCACACACACACACACATACACACACACACACACATAAACTAGTCAAACTGTTTTCATGACAAATAAATATGATTCTGATTCTGATTCACACACACACACACACAAACACACACACACACACACAGACCACAAACATACAAGACTAAAACTGAAGAATGTGTTTCTGTTGCTCTGCAGGCATTCATTCGTACAACATACCTATATAGACAAGCTTACCTAATCCCAGAAGATTTCTCAGTGTGTTCAGAACGTTCTGTGCTTCCCCAAATCGTCGATAGATGTCCGTCATGGCTGTCAGCATGCCTGACACTGCTGGTACATCAAATAAGGTCTGGAAATGTTGCACCATGCTTTCTAATGTGGACCGTGATATGTGCTCATAGCCCTCCTGTAAACAGTGCACAAACATGCACCAATTTTATTGTCAATTTACAGGACATCAATAGGAAAAAGAGAACCAGAAGTCCAAGAGAGATACTGACTGATTGATATGGATACATCGCCTGTCCTCAGTCAAAGACCAAGCTCTAAGCACTGATAAACATGGGAGTCATTTGAACAAGCTGCCTACCTGGGTACAGCACTGAAAGCTGCCTCTAGGCACACATCATTCATTTCCCGTGTCATTAAGTCAGGCTACACACACACACACACACATGTGTAAAAGAGTGGATTTTACAACAAAACTTGCCAGAAAACAGTTGAAAAAGAAGTGCAGGAGCATGGTTATACCTGGGAAAGCTGCCAAAGACAGCAAAGTTAGGCAACAGTGGACATCTCTGGTGGTGGTCATAAGCCACAGGGCTTGAAGGGGATTAAGATAAGTAAGCCAGATGTATCACTATCTCTCTACTGTGTTTAATCCTTTTCATATGATACCCCACAGATCCAAATTCAACACCCCACCCCCCAAAATACTGAGTGACCAAACAAATGAGAGAAAAGGGAGAGAGAAACAGAGAGACAGTGTCAGTTCACCTGCTTGCATTCTGTAACTTTTTCAGTTAGTTTCCTTGGTACAACAGCAAACTGGGGGTGTCATTTCGCATAAAACTTATCCAGTGTAGTAGTGCACCAGTTCCAAGGTCAATTAACTCTCTCCATACGAACGGCGAAAGAGAAGACGTTAACAGCGTCTCACCCCAATTACCACCATCAAAATATTGCAAGTGGAAGGCTCTTATACTGAAAGAGGTGAATGTTGACAAAGAATACCACAAATCTGACGACGGAAGCTAAAGGTTGGGTCATTGAGACACCCACTGGACATCCGAGGGGTCTGTGTAGAGGAGAAGAGAGGACTGGCCGTACTGAGTGAGTTAAATGATTTCAAGCAAAGAGCCCAAAAGATATAAGCATACACCTGCTTAAAATATTATATCATAAATTGTTACAGACACATACAGGCACACATGCCAACTATAATATGCTCATTTCAAAATATATAATCATGTTCACTAAAAAGTATTACACACACACACACACACACACACACACTTTCTTTTTCCACACCTTAGTGACGGCAGTGGTTTCTTCATCAGCCAGACTATCAATGATTTCCGTCATGTCAGCCATGGAGTGGGTGGGAGTGAAGTGGATGCGTGCACGCGGCGTCAGCTGCTCCAACAGACGGTTCAGTGACTCCTGCAGCTCCTGCAAGTCAGCAGGGAATAGGTAGGTCGTCTGAAGGAATCACCACGGCAGGGTCTGACTGGTAGTGGGTTCAATTCTGATCTACAGACCTCAACTTCTGGGACCAGCTGATGCTCATACATATCATCAAAAGAAGAGCTGACTGGTACTACATGTCTTTCTAAATGCATTTCTCAAGATTTTATCTATTTCTATATTTAATTAATTCTTTTGCACCTTTTGGGTGTGGAGGATACAAGTAGAACACATACACACCACACACACACACCATTCCACCAGACATCTCACCTCATTCCATCAGA
This sequence comes from Babylonia areolata, assembly GCF_041734735.1. NCBI lineage: Eukaryota > Metazoa > Mollusca > Gastropoda > Neogastropoda > Buccinidae > Babylonia > Babylonia areolata. The sequence goes on from NC_134890.1 coordinate 5,803,144, forward strand.
CACCCCCCATTCCATCAGACACCCTGCATTCTACACAACCCCCATTCCATCAGACACCCCCCATTCCATCAGACACCCTGCATTCTACACAACCCCCATTCCATCAGACACCCTGCATTCTACACAACCTCCATTCCATCAGACACCCCCCATTCCATCAGACACCCTGCATTCTACACAACCTCCATTCCATCGACACCCCCCATTCCATCAGACACCCTGCATTCTACACAACCCCAATTCCAACAGACCCCCCCCCCCATTCCATCAGACACCCTGCATTCTACACAACCCCCATTCCATCAGACCCCCCCCCCCCCCACCATTCCATCAGACACCCTGCATTCTACACAACCCCAATTCCAACAGACACCCCCCATTCCATCAGACACCCTGCATTCTACACAACCCCAATTCCAACAGACACCCCCCATTCCATCAGACACCCTGCATTCTACACAGACACTCCCCCCCCCCCCAATCCATCAGACACCCTGCATTCTACACAACCCCAATTCCAACAGACACCCCCCATTCCATCAGACACTCTGCATTCTACACCCCCCCCCCCCCCCCATTCCATCAGAAACTTCCATTCCATCAGACACTTCCATTCCATCAGACACCCCGCATTCTACACCCCCCCCCCCCCCATTCCATCAGACAACCCCCATTCTACACACCCTCCATTCCATCAGACACTTCCATTCCATCAGACACCCCGCATTCTACACACACCCCCCATTCCATCAGACACCCCCATTCTACACACCCCCCCCCCCCCAATTCCATCAGACACCCCCCATTCCATCAGACACCGCCCCATTCCATCAGACACTTCCATTCCATCAGACACCCCCCCATTCCATCAGACACTTCCATTCCAACCATTCCATCAGACACTTCCATTCCATCAGACACTTCCATTCCAACCATTCCATCAGACACTTCCATTCCATCAGACACTTCCATTCCATCAGACACCCCGCATTCTACACCCCCCCCCCCCCCCCATTCCATCAGACACCCCCCAATCTACACACCCTCCATTCAATCAGACACGCCCCATTCTACACCCCCCCCCCCCATTCCATCAGACACCCCGCATTCTACACCCCCCCGCCCATTCCATCAGACACCCCCATTCTACACCCCCCCCCCCCAATTCCATCAGACACCCCTCCATTCCATCAGACACCCCCCATTCCATCAGACACTTCCATTCCATCAGACACCCCCCATTCCATCAGACACCCCCCCATTCCATCAGACACTTCCATTCCATTAGACACTTCCATTCCATCAGACACCCCCCCCCCATTCCATCAGACACTTCCATTCCATCAGACACCCCCCCATTCCATCAGACACTTCCATTCCATCAGACACCCCCCCCCCATTCCATCAGACACTTCCATTCCATCAGACACCCCCCATTCCATCAGACACCCCCCATTCCAGCTGACACCCCGATCATACGTTGGCTGACACCCCGATCATACGTTGGCTGACACCCCTACCATACGTTGGCTGACATACGTTGGATGACACCCCTACCATACGCTGACTGACATACGTTGGCTGACACCCCCATCATACGTTGGCTGACACCCCTACCATACGTTGGCTGACATATGTTGGTTGACACCCCTACCATACGTTGGCTGACATACATTGGATGACACCCCTACCATACGCTGACTGACATACGCTGGCTGACATCCCTACCATACGCTGACTGACATACGTTGGCTGACACCCCTACCATACGTTGACTGACATACGTTGGCTGACACCCCTACCATACGTTGACTGACATACGTTGGCTGACACCCCCACCATACGTTGGCTGACACCCCTACCATACGTTGGCTGACACCCCCATAATACGCTGGCTGACACCCCCATCATACGTTGGCTGACACCCCTACCATACGCTGGCTGACACCCCCATCATACGCTGGCTGACACCCCTACCATACGCTGGCTGACACCCCCATCATACGCTGGCTGACACCCCTACCATACGCTGGCTGACACCCCTACCATACGCTGGCTGACACCCCGACCATACGCTGGCTGACACCCCCATCATACGTTGGCTGACACGCCCATCATACGCTGGCTGACACCCCTACCATACGCTGGCTGACACCCCCATCATACGTTGGCTGACACCCCTACCATACGCTGGCTGACACCCCCATCATATGTTGGCTGACACCCCCATCATACGCTGGCTGACACCCCTACCATACGCTGGCTGACACCCCCATCATACGTTGGCTGACACCCCCATCATACGCTGGCTGACACCCCCATCATACGTTGGCTGACACCCCTACCATACGCTGGCTGACACCCCGACCATACGCTGGCTGACACCCCCATCATACGTTGGCTGACACGCCCATCATACGCTGGCTGACACCCCTACCATACGCTGGCTGACACCCCCATCATACGCTGGCTGACACCCCTACCATACGCTGGCTGACACCCCTACCATATGCTGGCTGACACCCCCATCATACGTTGGCTGACACCCCTACCATACGCTGGCTGACACCCCCATCATACGTTGGCTGACACCCCCATCATACGCTGGCTGACACCCCCACCTTACGCTGGCTGACACCCCTATCATATGTTTGGCAGACAACCCCACCAACCCACCAGCACAGTAGAACCCACCTGCAGTTGGACCATGTCCAAGCGCCAGTTCTCCACAATCTCCAGGCTCTGCCGAATGCTGCCTTCGCTCAGGGCTTCATTGTCCCCTCTCCCCCCACTGCCATGGTGACAGTGACGGGTGGCCCGTGATGGGTTCTGCATGCGTGTCACGATTTGCTGAAGGTTGTAGCAAAACTGTTGACAGAGAGAAGCATTGCTGTGAGGCATGTCATTTGGCTTGTTCTGAAGTGCTGCTGTGGACATTTATTTAGTGCTGCTTAGGACATCATTTATAAAGTGCTGCTTAGGACATCATTTATAAAGTGCTGCTTAGGACATCATTTATAAAGTGCTGCTTAGGACACCATTTAGCTTGTTCTATAGTGCTGTTTAGGTCATCACTTCACTTGTTCAAGAGTTCTCCATAAAATGAATAATTACCAGGTATTCAATTATCATTATCAAGGTGGTTTTCATCATAGTGATTATAAGATGATCTTTTTTTTTTTTTCTTCATGTTGTTAATGGATTCCCTGTGAAAGAAAATTAAACTAACACAAACACTGGTTTATATATATCTCATCTTTTACACATTTCAATGAGGACATCCAACCAATATTGAATATATACATGGTTGCAAAGACATGCATACATGTACACACACACATACATATACCAGACCTGCCAATCCTATTTGTCAGCAGCACACCAACATATTTTAAGAAAAAGACACAAATATGTGCCCATAATGAAAGGACCATTTATCATATGTTCTGTTGTTAATCCAATAGACTCATTTTGCTGTTGCCTTTGTCTTTGTTCTCGCACAGCTGTATTGTCTGGCGGTGTTGATCAGAAAATTTTGCCGATAAACCATCCAGAATGATCTGCTGCACTGAGTGGTATTGAGCTCCAGCAGGAACAAAGCAAACCATGGTTCAGCATGGACTGCATAGAGCTCTTAAAAAATATTTGGCGACTGGAAAATTTAGCAACACTTGCTATTGCATCACTACTAATTCCACAATGGCACTTAGACTTCCGTTCGATGTGTCCTGAACAATTTTGAAATGTAAACACTTACTGAGCAAGACAATTCTGGGTCAACCATGCTTTGCTTGTCTGTGAGTGTTGGTCTTTGAACTGATATGGGGGAGATGGGATGGGGGGGGGGGGGGAAGAAGAAAGAAGGGGGGGAAGAAGAAAGAACAGTTCTCTTCATCTCACAAAACCAATTTCTACACAAGCATAACAGCATAGCAAAATGCACTCAACCGCAGCAAGTTCTGCTGAAAACACATCAGTTGGCAGGTATGTGCACACACACACACACACACACACACACACACACACACACACACACACACACACAGAGCACCAACCAAGCACCCCATGTGTGTCCACCCACCTCTTGGTACTGGCCGGCCATTTCCAGTCGTCGGGAGAGTTCTCTGATCTCTGGCAACACATTCTCCACGTCATCCACACCTAGCTCTGAGCACAGCTCCTGGTCATCATCATCATTACAATCATCATCATCAGTGCTCATTATTATCACCCATAAGTGGCAACATTATCTTCATCATATCACTTTAGTCATCACTGTCATTATTATCAACATGACTGTCATCGTCATCACAATATGATTTAAGTCCTTAAAATAATATGCCACAATAAGCAATAATAATAATAACAGATGATACCTGCATGGCACAAACTCCCCATATAATGGGCTCTAAGTGCCGTACATGAAACAACACATATACAATAGTGTATACCTCTGCACATGAAAAAACAACACATCTATGTGCATCTATACACAAAACAATATTACTAATTGCAGGTGTGCACAATCTCACACACACACACACACACACACAACAAAAATACCCTACACATGCACACACATGCTCATGCACACACTCACACACCTGCACACACACAACCCTCCACCCACAGACAGACATACACACTACATGATGACTTCAGCAGAGGGCAAAGTGCAGTGGGTAGGAGGAGGAAGAATGCAGACAATTAGCTATGCTTCATCAAACCCAAAGGCCGCTCTGAATGGATGGGTTTTCAAGTTTGTTTTTCAATACCATCACTAACATTGTAAGTCATCATCAAAAGTCATCAACATTGGTAATATATTCTTCATCAGTCATTTATCATCAGCATCATCAAGTCAACATTATCATCTTTCAATAAGCTATGATTATTTGCTCTATAAGAATGTCAACATCTGTTTCTTTTCCTGCCTTTATTGTGGTTGGGGATGCCACAGTTCAGTTCTCTAAATCAGCAAGGAACCTTGGAGTCATTCTAGACTTATATATATATATATATATATATATATATATATATATATATATATATATATATATATATATATATATATGTTACGTAACCTCAGTAGGCATGCTCAGGTAGTCAATCTGATACGCACAGTCAATTGTGAACTTCATGGGATTACCGGTAGCTCCATCCCTCAGCACCTTTCTGTTCAAACTACAAAACTCTTATTTCTGCTTTTGTGCTGTCATGCATTTACTACTGTAATTCTCTTCTCACAGGCTGTCCACAGAAGAAATCTTCTTCAGCAAATTCAAAAACTTCAAAACAATGCTGCCCGACTGACTCTCCGAGTCCCACATACTGATCACATTTCTCCCCACCTCCGTACTCTCCACAGGCTCCTCACTGAAGTAAGAATTAAATACAAAGTTGCATATCTCTGCTATTCTGCTTTCGACTCCACAGGACCTATTTATCTTTCTAACCTTATCAGTGCTTACACTCCCGCAAGAACTCTACGCTCTTCCTCTGACTGTTACCTTCTGAAACTTCGTGTCAACACAAGAACCTATGGTGAATGTTCTTTCCTCTTTGCAACTCCTCATATCTGGAACAACCTTTGTCATCATATCTGTGCATCTGATTCTATCTCTGCCTTTTGCTCTTCACTAAAAAATCATCTTTTCAAAACCTATCTTTAAGCACTCTCAGCTTCTTTCTTCTCCAACACCATCCTTGTTAGCTCACTTTGGATGTATGACAAATGAAAGAGAGGGCGTGGGGGGTAAGGGGTGTGTGGGAGGGAGGGGTTTTGCGAAAGAATGGTTATGAATGATTCATATAATTTGTAACTTTTTCTTTCACGTAAAGCACCCTGAACTCTTAGAGAGGAAACGGTGCTGTATAAATGCACATTATTATTATTATCTTTATTATTTTCATCATAATCGTCATCATCATATTTTTCCAAATCAATATCTCTTGATCCTAACAAGCAGACATGTATACCATGATACCACAAATAAAAGCATGCACACACACACACACACACACACACACACACACACACACACACACACACACACACACATTCAACCTACCCTCAAGTAGCGCTGACAGATGTCAACAGGAAGATACTCCAGGTTCTCTAGGTTAGTGCTGTATTTGCGTTTGGCACGGAAAGGATCTCTGGCATTTTTCTCTCCAGGTATACTGCAACATCACCAAACGAACACATCACACACACATACATTATGATCTAACACACATCACACACCCCTATACAATACTTACATATCACAAAGCACACAGATCTCTACAATACAAAATATCACACATCTCACACACCAAAACAATACTTATATATCACAAAACACACACACCTATACAATACTTATATATCACAAAACACACACACCTATACAATACTTATATATCACAAAACACACACACCTATACAATACTTATATATCGCAAAACACACACACACCTATACAATACTTATATATCACAAAACACACAGATCTCTACAATACAAAATATCACACATCTCACACTCCTATACATTATGAATATATATATATATATAATGCATCTGACATATCATGAATGTCACACATTACACACACCTTCACATATTGAAATATCACACAGAATATATACTGATAACAGAGGGCTGTTCAATAAGTGGAGAAATGTGGCTTTCTGAGAACGTCTACTGGAAAGCAGGCTAGTCCAGTTTCTCAGATACCCCCCCCCCCCCCCCCTCAGCCCTGATGCACTGGGTCATCCTCTAAAACTATTTGTCAAAGACACCCAACCATGCTGACTGGGATACAGTGGACATAACACCCTCAAAGTGAGCTTGGACATTTTCAGAGGTCTGGAACTTCTTTCTCTACAACTGCTTCTTTATGAAAGGGAAAAGAAACCAGTCACAGAGAGCCAGGTCTAAGGCGGATGAGTGACCAGCTTTACGTTGTTTTCAGCCAGAAAGGCCACAGCTGCTGCAGCAGTATGAGTGCTGGCATTGTCAACGTGGAGCAGTAGGCTGTGGGTACCCTTGTACGGGACAGCACTTTCACCATTCATCAAAGACCTTGGGTAAGCAATAGTTGATGTAGTTGGGGGTCACTGAATTCCATCCTTTGAGAGATACCATGGCAACATGGCCACATTTGGAGAAGAAACTCGCCATCATTTGTTTGAAAGCACTCCTAGATCTCTTGAACTTCACATGTAGGTCCTCCTCATCTGGGAAGACCCACACAGCCAACTGTTGCTTGGTTTCCAGATCGTATTAAAAGACCTACATTTCATCACCAGTCAGGATTTCCCAGACACAATTTAAATGTCCTCCACTGAAATTCCTCAGCATATTGGTACATCATTCTACTTTTACCCTCTTGACTTTTTCAGTTAAGTTGTAAGGGACCCAACAGATGCAACGTTTGCTGATGCCAAGCTGATTGTGCAGAACTGTACTCAGGCTTCCCAATGAAATGTCCAGTTCTTGTAGTTATCTCCTGGGGTGTCATTCTGGCAATGTCCTTGATTAATGCCTTCACCATGGTTACACTGTCCTCAGTAACCACTGTAACTGTTACCATGGTTACATTGTCCTCAGTAACCACTGTAACTGTTACCATGGTTACACTGTTCTCAGTAACCACTGTAACGGTTACCATGGTTATATTGTCCTCAGTAACCACTGTAACTGTTACCATGGTTATACTGTCCTCAGTAACCTCTGTAACTGTTACATCTTCAACTGTCAGCTGAAGATCTTTGTACCACCTGAAAACTCTGGACATGGAAGGAGACTGTTTCCCTAAACACAACAGACAAAACTCGAAAGGCATTCTTCCAGAGACACGGCTTTTCAAAAAAACAGAATTATCAAACAAAAATCATGTCTGCTCAGTTCAATATCAGCTTGAGAAGTGCAGTCACTCTGGCCATACATTTTGCCTTACTGTTCAAAATTCAACGGCTGGATGATCTTGAAAATATGTGTGAATGCTGTGATGAAGGTGGCAATTATTATCATTATCATGAACATTTATGCCTGACCTTGAAAATAAGCCCTAGGCATTTACAAATAGAAGACATGCGTAAATATCAAAAAGGAAAAATTGAACACAAGATACCAAACATTATCAAAAATTATTCAAGCCCCCCTCCACCCTCCCCCCCCACCCCCACACACATCCACTATACACACAAGCACACACACACGCACATGTCATAGCACACAATCATAAATAGTACACAATCAAAAATACAACAAACAAAATCTGAAACTATCAAAACTCACTCATTCACTAATAGTCATTTTAGTTCATACTGGAAAGGGATGAGCTGTTTAATTTTCCAACCATTATCCAACTCATTATAGACAAGATATCAATAACAATATCAAGTGCATTTATTGTTGTGAAGTTACAGTTAAGTATTCATTTTTGACTGTGAGTTAATGAAGCCTTACCTACATGTAAGCGAATCATCAAAAGTTACTGGGAATATGAATGTTTTACATTCGATATCAGCTGTTTCTCTTATCAATCAATGATTCCACTTTTGTGAAGTCCATGAAGTAATTTTCTGTTTTTGCACTTCTATGTACCATTATTTCAAATAAGAAGGAAGGAAGGGAGGTAGCAGAATGATTAAGTTGCTTATCTGTCAGTACAGTGTCTGTGACAGCCTGGGTTCTATTCAGGCTCTTGCCCTTTCTCCCAAGTTTGACTGGAAAATCAAATTGAGTATCAAGCCAAATGGATGATAAACTGAGGTCCAATATGCAGCATGTACTTGGCACACTGAAAAATAAAACATTGCAACAAAAGTGTTGTCCTCTGGCAAAATTCTGCAGAAGAAATCTACTCTAATAGGTACACAAATATATATATATATATGCATGCACTCGAGTCCTAACGCATTGGGTAATGCTGCTGTCTGCTGATGTGGAGTAGCATATATCGAGTTGTCTGAACACAGTGATGCCTCCTTGAGAAACTGAAACTATTTCAATTATTGGTTTTTGATTCTAGCCTCCATCTACCCTGTTTCCCTCAACTCTCAACCCACCCTCCACCCCCTCCTGCCTTTCTTACCTAGTTATTTGTTTCTAAATGATAACATTCAAATGTGAACATAAATACTTTAAGAAATGTCTACAATCTCAAGCATATGTGATGGGACATTAAACAAAATCTCTTCTCCCTGATGCTATAACAATGAGCCATAATGGACCACATTGTGGGGCAGAATCAGCAGTGCATCAGTTCCAAGTCTTGCCAAGCCACACACTGTCACTCTGCTTACCTGTTTTTAACTCCGAGACCAGAGTGGGTTTTTGTTTTTGTTTTTTGCTGCTGTATTGTTATTGACTTTTCTTAAATACGTTTTTTTTTTTTTTAAATATTCTCAAATGTGTTGAAGCAATTTTATGTGATCTCTTTGAACACTGACACAAGTGCATGTTTTAAATGTACATTTCAAATTTGCTTTGCTTTGGTATTACTGTTGTGTGTGATTTTGTTATATATCTTGTATGCCAAATTTTACTGTTCTGCTTGTAATAATGTATGCATCACAGACTTCTCTTACAAAGAAAATAAAATTATATATATATATTTTTTTTTTTTTTTTAATGCAGAAAAATTGCTGTCCCAAAACATTGTATTGCACTGTACTGTACTGTACTGCACTGTACTGTACTGTACTGTGTTATGTTGCATTGGATCATATTGTATTACTCTTTATTATAACAGATTTCTCTCTGTGTGAAGTTTGGGCTGCTTTTCCCAGGGAGAGATTGTCACTACAGTGCAGTGCCACCTTTTTATTCTGCCTGCTAGTGTATTCATTTACCTGCCAAAGTGGATTTTTCAACAGAATTTTGCTAGGGACAACCCTTTTGTTGCCTTGCTTTTTTTTATATGCACTAAGAGTAAGCTGCACACAGGACCAGTGTTTATTGACAGACCAGCAACCAGAACAGGGCTGTGCTTTAGGTCATGTTCTGAAATCTTTTCTATCATGAACCAAGTTTTTGGATAGGCAACTGAACCTTCATGGGAGATCTGACATACAGGTATCCAAGCTCTGCACACAGGCCACCACAAAGACAAATGATGGCAGACAGAAGAAACAGTGAACTGTACCATACTCCTGGAAAAAGCAGCATGAATTTCAGCCTGGGGAAAATGGCTCACAGCTCAGCTGTGCTGAGAGATATATGCAAAATCATATGAATTTATGGATCATAATTATGACTTGTATGTCACATTTTCATAAAATAATAATAACAACAATAATAATATCAATAATGGACATTTGTTGAGCGCTTTTCTCCCTTAAAGAGAGCTCAAAGCACTATACAATAAACATCAAACACACACACATACACACACACAACAACTCATAAAAGGAAGAAGAAAAATAAAGATTTAGCACACAATAATATAAAACAGATTCAGAGACTATGTGAATTGCATTACACACACACACACACACACACACACACACTGAAAGAGAGACAGAGTTTGCATGGCTTATAACTGAAGAGGTATGGAAGGTCTGTGGATAGGCTTTTTCAAAAAGATGTGTTTTCAGACCAGTTTTAAAAGATTGAAATGAGGGAGAGTGGCAAAGATCATGAAGTAAACTGTTCCAGACTGATGGAGATGAATAAGAAAAGGAAGAATCACTGAAGGCCTGAGTTTTAACACAGGGAACAAGTAACTACCATGAATCAGAAGATGATCTGAGTTTCGTGGGGTGTGTAAGTTTTAATCAATTCTCTCAGATACTGAGGAGCAGCACCCAAAATGGAGTTGAAGGTGAGAACTGTAACTTTGTACTGAATGCGGGCAGAAACTGGTAACCAGTGAAGAGAATGCAGAAGATGAGTGATATTGTCAGTCTTTTTGGTTCTAAAGATTAATCTTGCTGCTACGTTTTGAACTCTCTGGAGTTTTTGTATTAAGTATTTAGGACAACCAATGAGGAGTGAGTTACAGTAATCTAGTCTGGACAAGACAAGAGAGCACACCAGAGTTTGTGTTGCTTGAGTAGTAAGGAGATGTTGGATGGAACTGATTTTTCAAATTTGAAAGTATGCAGCCTTGCAGAGATTGTTTACGTGTTTCTTCATTGAGAGATTTGAATCAAACATCACATCCTGATTTTTCACTGAAGATACAAAGTCTACAAATGAATCTCCAATTTTAAGAGAGAAATTCAAATTCAATTCAAATTCAAAATTCAAAAACACTTTATTAATCCATATGGAAATTAACGTGTGCAATCACAGGCTCGTTGTAGACACCAACATAAAAATGAATATATGTACCATACAATACACTAAAACAAGTCAAATATAAACTCTCAGTAGCTGACTAAAACAACCCCACACCCACACACCCCCACACATGCGCACACATTAAGACAATAAAGTATTGCACAACAATGTATACCAACAGAAAACATCCAGCAAATAAAATACGTGTAAAGACAAGGTAGTGTACAACAATGTTAAAAAAAAAAAAATCCAACAAATAGATCGTATATAAATGTAAAATACACACACACAAATAGATCGTATATAAATGTAAAATACACACACACACACACACACACGCACACGTTAGGACAATAACGTATTGCACAACAATGTAAACAAATAAAAACATCCAGCATATTAGAACATCCATCAAATAAATTGTGTTTATAAGTAAAATGCACACACACACATACACACACGCACATACACACACACACACACATGCATGAATGCTTGTGCACCTGCACCCTCTCACAACATATATCACGCCAATAAAATAAGTAAACTAACATGAAGATACATGAAATCCATTAAATCACAAGCACGTACACACAAAGTAACACTTGCCTGTGCTCAGCCACACAGTCCCACACAAAATGTCTGCGCCCATGCACTCGCCTACCGTAGAGTTCAGGTGGTGCTGGGAGAGGGAGGGGAGGTTTGTGCCACAGTCCTATGAGTGAGTGTATTGCATGCTTTGATTGTGTGCGCAGACAGCTGAAGGAATGAATGAGCTAATGTAACGAGATGTTCTTGCGCGTGGAACTATGAACCTGCCACTTCTGTCTGATTGTTGGCTATTACTGTCATCATGTAGTGGGTGTTTTAAGAGAGGAATTCAAGGAGCTGCTTATAGACAGTCTGCTTGAAGAAATAATAAAAAGTTCAGTTTTACAATCATTTAATTGTAGTTTGTTTTAATTCATACATGCCTTAAAATCATCAATACACCGTTGAAGTGCCCCCCCCACACTCCCCCAACCTCCCATGGAGCTTTTTGAAATAAAACATGGCTTGTCTCATCATAACTTGAGAAGTGACCTAAAGGGAAGTGCACACATACATCAATACATGTGTATGGTGTACACACTGTCTCTGGCAGACATGTCTCCAAACACCACAGGCACAAGGGTACACACAGACATCACCCACACATCTGTCCTGAGAGAAATGCTGCTGCTTGAAACCATCAAGGGCAGATAAGGTTTTTGAAAAACAACATTCCACAAATGTACCAGAGGCACATATGCATGTCTGTGGTATGTATCTGCACACACACGTGTCTGCTTTCAAATGTTCCACTGTCCTATACATTACTGCTCACACACTGTTGTACACTCACACAAAATACTTTCTTGTCAACAGACACTGAAATTACGCTGAAGATGGAGCAGCGAAAAAACATAAAAAACAAACCACACACACAAAAAAGACACCCCCCATGCCCCCACCACCAAAAAGCAAACAAGACAAAAGGTACATATCCATAGCTCCACCAGTCTGATGGATGCTAGACTTCTCCCACTTCTGTCAGAAAATGACATCCTTGACAGCTTTTCTTCAAATTCTCCTTCTGTATCCAAAATTCATGGTGCAAAAAACTTTCCACCTTAATTCTTTTAACTACAAGTAAACTAAAACTAAAGCAAAACAAAAAAGCCTTTATTACTTGTACAACATTGTAATCTCAGATGTAATGCACCATTAAATTCTGCCTCAAATGAGTGTGAGTGTGTGTGTGTGTGTGTGTGTTTGTGTGTGTGTGTTTATAACTGTGTGCATACCCACCCATTTCTTCACAGAGTATCAAAGTTCTGTGTAACAATAACTAACATGCATATATGCTTGGTCACTTATTTTACATCTGATCACTTTTGCAATCTCAAATGAACATATGAACATATGTATGCCAGCAACTTTGCACATGTTTGTGCTGATTCATATTTCATATAAATACAGCTGGTTAAAGGCACATCAGAAACCACACCATGGGGTATGACAGCAGTGAATAATCACACAAACCATACTGCTACGTGACATCAAGCTATGCTACACTCATACACAACCACCTGCACACCACACACCCACTACACCACACTAAACAGGCTGTCATGACATTAGATTTTGGTTGATGTCATTCAATTCAAATCAATTCAAAATACTTTACTGTCTGCTTCAACCAAAACAGAAAATTCTCTTTAGGCTCACTTAAAATAAAATACCTGTCAGCAAAAATCAAAGAGAAAAAACAAACAACTGACACACTCTTCACTGATCACCATGCACACATCAATTTTTATGTAAAAAGAAAAACATGTGGGTAAGATACTATTACAATATGTATATGATATAGAGTGAAACAACTGTGTGTGTTATGTGTGTGTCCATGCGTGTGCATGCATTGTTATGTGTGTGTACCTGCGTGTGTGAGAGTGTGTGCGCGCACGTATGTGTACGTTACAATCATTATAAAAAGGAGAATATTCAGTAAGATAATTATAACATTTAACAAGAGAGGCAAGGCCTTCAAGACTCACTTGTGATACACTTTAAAAAAAAAAATCCAAGTTTTTTATGTATTGAGTATAATTTCAAAATGTAATGTTTAAGATGAGAAAGATCAGTTTAAAGCAAATTAACTCCCCTAGCATTAATTCAGAGTAATTTCCCTTTTTTACTATCTGCACCAATACGTTTGCAAAATAAATACAACTTCCATGCTTAGCAAAAGAAGTTCCTGTTTGAACAGAAAATGATAATAATGACTGCTCTTGTTGTTGGGTCAGAATATCAGATCAAAGTGCCAAGTTTAGAGAATACAAAAAATATAAATACAACAGTAAATGCAGTTTGCATATAATTAGGCTTCATTTTTTATTTTTTTGTGCCCATCCCAGAGCTGCAATATTGTTTTAAACAAGATGACTGGAAAGAACTGAATTTTTCCTATTTTTATGCCAAATTTGGTGTCAACTGACAAAGTATTTGCAGAGAAAATGGCAATGTTAAAGTTTACCACGGACGGACACACACACACACACACACACACACACACACACACAGACAACCGAACACCGGGTTAAAACATAGACTCACTTTGTTTACACAAGTGAGTCAAAAAGACAAATGCTCATTGACAAATAAAACCGAAAAACAATTGAGCAATGAATGATAGTGTTGCCTATTTATGAAGGGAAGACCGTGTGTATGCATGGCTATATTATCATACTCAATTTGTGGCGCTGAGGTGAATATTTGTTCACAAATCAATGTGATGGAAAGTGCAACAAAATTATTGTCATTCCACTCTGGGCACATGGATGTGTTGGTCACATGAAGGACCTGTTAGATAGACCTTCGGGTCTCAACTCACTTTTTATTGTCAGTTAGCTCCCCTGACATTTCCCACAGATCACCCATTTGTATGGGTACAGAAATAAAATTGCCAAAAATCAAATGTCAGAATTCATGAACTGAAAACTTCAAAACTGATCAGTAACATAACGAGTTAGTTGGGGACAAAATATAAGACTTCCTCCCTTCTTATGCTATAATACACTGAGACGATGAAAGTATCCATATTTTTTGTTCGAAATTTGCACACACTGATGACTTGTAAACGAATCCAGAAAAGCACACTGAGTTTGAAACAGATTAAATTCAGAACATTACATATCCCTGATAGGGCCCCTTCATCTTATTCTGTTGTCAGCTTTGTGACTGCGATGAAACTGGGTCAGATGCCACTGTTGACACACACTGTTCACATGAACCAGTCACCGCAAAAATAACTCGCAAGCACAGCAACACAACCTGCATTTATTGTTTGCAGTGGACAGTGGAATCATCACTTAAGATATTCTTTGCTTATAACGTCATTATGTAAATTAGGTGCCACTCCAAAAACTCAAAACTATCTAAAGCCCCGAATGGGTTCCTTCCTCTGAAATGGTTGTAAACAGTTGGGCCTCGATCAGGGGCCTTCGTCCAGAGTGAGTTAAGTCTCATGAGACGATTAGCATGTAAGTCTTTGATGTTGGAACTGTTAAGCTGTATGAAAGCTAATGTTAAAGTAGTCGAAAGTTCAGTGTTCTCCTCGAGTTTGATAATATTAAATTTGTTGCAATTGTTTCTCTAGATTTTACAAATTTTGGATTTTTCTTCATAATTTACTTTTGAGAACACTGGTAAGGTAATACGAAAATTCAACAAGAAGCAAGCACATGTACATGGGTTCTGAGGATGTTACAGGATCCTCAGCACCTGTTTTGAGACAGTTATCTGGCCGATGTGACGCCCAACAAAGAATCTTCAGATGAAGTGAATAAGAAGGCCAACTGAGTAACAATTTCAATTTTATGTGTGAAGATTTATGAACGCTGTCAAAGCCTAACCTGAAAGTGCAAGGGAGAATGGTGTCTCCTTGGAGTTAACCATTGATATTATTTTTCCATAGAGGGAAAAGATGGACATATCTATTCACTTTTCTTAAAGTTGTGTAATGATAAGAAAGGAGTGTCTCTATCTAGTCCTGTTGTTTATCCCTGGGCTGGACTGAGGTCAAAATCCAAGCGTTGCGTGCGAGTCTACATGTCATGTGAGCTTGAGCTGAGTGAATGTGGCAGTGTGACACAGGCACACACAGTACAAATGTACAACTCCCCCCCACCCAACCACATGGGACCAATCACACCACAATACACCTGCTCAAAATCACACACACACACATATGCACCAGCATGTGCACACACACACATACACACACACACACACACACACACCAAAAATAAACCCCCCAAACATGCACATGTCCTCAAAACAATCACACAACAGAAACTGAGGTGCAAAGAGCAAGAAAGACTACAGAAAAGAAAGACTACAGAAAAAGAAAGGAAATAATTTGCTGATACCAGTAAGATGTAAACAAAAAGTGTGAACTGCAGTTGGCCTCTGAATGATGCAAACACGACATTCACAAAATGTCTTTCTCTGTCTCACTGTCTGAGAATACCCCCCGACATATGTAGGTAGATACATAATATGTAAGTTACTGTAACAGATACAACTGTATACACACATGCACTGTACACATACATTTACAAACACACAAACACACACACACACCAAGCACAAAAAATCCCAAATTTCATGACAAAGTTGGAGCAAAATGAAGCTCACAACATCATATTACAGGAACGACGACAGAAGTAAAAAAAGAGAACAGAGGTCAGGGATCTGACAGGAAAAGGACAGGTGTTTCTGAAACTAGTGAAAGCAACAAGACATGTACATTCACTTTTGAAACTTACTGTGGCACTGTGTCTCTTTCCATATCCATTAAAAGTAAACCACAGTCTGACTTTTGTCTAAAATTCTCTATCAAATACAGCAATACGAGAAAGAAACCTATATCAGCTATTTGCTATTACAAGATTCTCTTACTACAGAAAAATCAAGATAATACGAACACTCACACCCATTTTCCCCTCCCTCACCCCATTCCCTACCCTCAAACAAACACATACATGAATGACTGAAACCAAACACATCTCTCCTCTACTTCCCTCTTGCTCTACCCCCCCCCCCCCCCCCCCCCCCCCCCCCCCCCCCCCCCCACACACACAGACAAACACACATTAGAATGACTGAAAAGGTCATCACTGCCCACCTAATGTTATGCAGAGCAAGTAAGCGTTCTAGCTTCTTCACACGTTGATTGGCCAGACGATAGTCCGTCACATGGGGTCTGGAAGGAAAAGGTGACAAGCAAGCTCACGCCATGATCAATAATAACAATAATCATAATGCAGTTTGATGCTCACACATCCCTCCCCGGCAGGAAGCTTATGAAATTTACAACTAAAATTTACACATACATGATAAAATACATGCATGAAATATATAATACATAATATACAAACAATCCAGTGCACACACAAACAAAACACACACACACACACACACACACACACATACACACACGCAAAACCAGCAGAAGCCCAAGAAGCACATTAGCCAATAAGATGGAATGTATGAGGTGTGTTTGGAGAGACTTTCTATACAAAACTGGGGAATCCACGTGGCAGACTGAGGACACTCTGTTCTACACCACTGGGCCAAGATTGGAAAAAGAGCGCTGACCTTGGGATTTTTTTTGTTTGTTTGTTTCTCTGGGGAACTGTTGGCACCCTCGAATCAGCAGCCAAGCAAAAAGATGTAAAAGGCATACTGGATACCAGCAATGACATCTGCTATATGACATGGACCACTAACATCATTTCTAAACCACATGGTGCCAGGCCCACACAATGCAGTCATGATAATATCATCTGTTAATGGAAAAATGTTGTATTCTCTCTCAATATAATCATTATGTATCCTCTATTAATGTAATCATGATATCCTGTTAATGTAATCATAATATATCCTCTGTTTATGTAATCACGATGTATCCTCAGTTAATGTAACCGTGATGTATCCTCTGCTAATAAAAATAATGTAATCATGATATACCCTCTGTTAATGTAATCATGATGTACCCTCTGTTCATGTAATCATGATATATCCTCTCTTGATGTAATCATAAATCCTCTCTTGATTTTATCATGATGTACTCTCTGTAATCATGATGTATCTTCTGTTAATAGAATGATGAGATACCAACTTAAAAATCTGAAGTATAAAATCCGTATTTGTCTTCATATGTGGATCTTACAGCGCCATGTTTATGAAATGTGATATCAGTTTATCTTTTGTGAAATCTGAAATTCATATTATGCACAGTATGACTTGAAGATATGAAATGCCTATTTCATTTAAATCTATGTCTTTCATTGTCATCTACTTAGTGAGCTTTGATTTCTGGGCTTGTTTTAAAGAACTACAGACTGAGAAAGCTTCAGAATAGATCAGTTAATACCTCTCTGGCTTGTCACCAAGAGTATTCTGATGGCTTCGCATTAGATAAAACCGAGAATGGTAAAACTGCTGACACTGTTATCTTTGTAATTTACATGAGAAAAGAAATAATTCAATAAAAAAAATGTTCCATCTTTACTAAAAAGAGAAATTACTCATTTACTGTATTTGAACAATTTGCATGTTTAACAACTTATTCTCTTTACAATCATTTTCTAACAATTCTTTTTTTACATTTCAGATTCAGGATGTGTGCTTTCTGTAAAGATCACCTTCTGGACCTAAAATCATTTACGTATAATCAAATTTCACATTGGTTCCTTTTTAACTGTATTCTTCAATTTCTTGTTATCATTATTTTTAATGAAGTATAACCAAGTTATGATTTACACATTCTAGACTTTTGAGACAATAACCACATAAGTAACAAGAATATAGACATCCAGCTTGGGTAATGAATTTTTTAAGTCCCCTTCCGCCCCTCCCATGTTCTCTGTTCTTCACAAAACTTGTCCCCTCCATCTTCCTTTCACTTCAATCAATAAAGTGCTCATCACTTTTTTTTCTGGTATCACAGTAAATACTTAGAAAATGAAACCTGCAACATTTTGGGGTCAGAAATGACTTCAGATTTACATATAAATTAATACATATACCAAATAAATCAAAATGTAAACAAACAAGATGCACAGCTTTACTTTTTTGTTTATAATGAGAACATTTCTAGTTGTCTTTTAGTTATTTGAAAGTACATGTCATATTCACCAATAAGACTTCTGACAATTATAGAATCAAAGATTTGACAACACCGTCATACAACCCAGACTTGAACAGCTGCATATACAACCAGACTGGCTCTTCAGCACAAGGACTGAACAAATCACAGCACACCCAAACCAAGGTTAAAACAGTACAAGCTCCAACAGCCATAGCAAGTGACATCACTCACCTGGATCCCATTTCCAGAGACAAGAGTTCTTTCTCATCTTCAAGGGCCTTGGCTCTCCTGTCTGCTTCTTGCAGCTGTCGCTCTAGACCCTGAGATAGAGGAGGAAGGTGGAGGGGGGTTGAACAAACAAGAGAAAGAGAGGGCACCAACAGAGTGAAGGAAGAAGTGATAACAAGTGAAATAAGAATGGTGATGGTGTGAAATGAAGAAGGAATCAACACACAAACACATCATAAAGTTTCTTATGTTGCTTGCTTTGCACTTGTTTAATTTGTTGCATGTGTTTATGTATTTTCTTTTATGGAAAATAACAGTCTTGGACAGGAAAATAATAACAAACCTCACACTTTTCTGCTGACAATACAACATGACGTGCATTACACTTGGATTTGCAGTCTGCCTTTTTACACACTGTTTATATGTTTGAAATCAAATGGACCACTGCCAAGCTGTGATGAATTCTTTCTTTCTGCGTCTGTGGGCTGCAGCTCCAACTCATGACACCAAATGGACTTAACAGGTATATAAGCAGCCACTACACTCCATTTGGGGATGGAGTAGGGGTGGTGCACTCAGTGAGGGGATGAATTATGCGGCTTTATTTTTGGGTAACTTACTGTTACCTTGATTATGTGTTTGGCGTTCTTCATGGGTTCCAGTCCTCTGCCTGCTGTGAATGAGGTGTCTTGTTCCTGTAAACGACTCTCTCCTCGTCTGACACACACACAAACAAGGATAAAAGTGAATAAAAACTCTCTCCTCGTCTGACACACACACAAACAAGGATAAAAGTGAATAAAAACTCTATCTTGGTCTGACATACAAACAAGGATAAAAGTGAATAAAAACTCTCTCCTCGTGTGACACACACACAAACAAGGATAAAAGTGAATAAAAACTCTCTCTTGGTCTGACATACAAACAAGGATAAAAGTGAATAAAAACTTTCTCTTGGTCTGACACACACACAAACAAGAATAAAAGTGAATAAAAACTCTCTCCTTGCCTGACACACACACAAACAAGGATAAAAGTGAATAAAAACTCTCCTTGCCTGACACACACACAAACAAGGATAAAAGTGAATAAAAACTCTCTATTCATCTGACACACACACAAACAAGCATAAAAGTGAATAAAAACTCTCCTTGCCTGACACACACACAAACAAGGATAAAAGTGAATAAAAACTCTCTATTCATCTGACACACACACAAACAAGCATAAAAGTGAATAAAAACTCTCTCTTCGTCTGACACACACACAAACAATGATAAAAGCGAATAAAAACTCTCTCTTGGTCTGACACACACACATACAATGATAAAAGCGAATAAAAACTCTCTCTTGGTCTGACACACACACAAACAATGATAAAAGTGTATACAAACAATTCAAAAAGACTAGAAACAGTTTTTATGGATAAAAAAATAACTGGAAGGAAGGCAGAGAGGGAGGCCACACTACACAAGATCACTGAAGGCTGTCAGCAACAACACTGACAACATCGTCCCAGCATCCCGTTCAGCCACTACGGACACTTTTCCCACATCCTGTTCCGTACATCACACCCCCTCTCCTTTCCAGCTTGCTCCCCTGCTTCTCTCTTTCTTTCCGTCTAATATCATTCTTTGTGAAAAATGGTATTACTGATGAACAACATCCCCCTCAGCAAAAAAGAAGTCATCCCCATCATCCAGTACCACAACACCACCACCACCCAGTGCCATAACATTCACCCCCACCCATGTACCACACCCAGTGCCATAACATTCACCCCCCACCCCATGTACCACACCCAGTGCCATAACATTCACCCCCACCCATGTACCACACCCAGTGCCATAACATTCACCCCCACCCATGTACCACACCCAGTGCCATAACATTCACCCCCCACCCCATGTACCACACCCAGTGCCATAACATTCACCCCCACCCATGTACCACACCCAGTGCTATAACACTCACCCCCCACCCCATGTACCACACCCAGTGCCATAACATTCACCCCCCACCCCATGTACCACACCCAGTGCCATAACATTCACCCCCACCCATGTACCACACCCAGTGCCATAACATTCACCCCCCACCCCATGTACCACACCCAGTGCCATAACATTCACCCCCACCCATGTACCACACCCAGTGCCATAACATTCACCCCCACCCATGTACCACACCCAGTGCCATAACACTCACCCCCACCCATGTACCACACCCAGTGCTATAACACTCAACCCCCACCCATGTACCACACCCAGTGCCATAACACTCCCCCCCCATGTACCACACTCAGTGCCATAACACTCCCTCCCCATGTACCACACCCAGTGCCATAACATTCACCCCATGTACCACACCCAGTGCCATAACACTCCCCCCATGTACCACACCCAGTGCCATAACACTCCCCCCATGTACCACACCCAGTGCCATAACACTCCCCCCATGTACCACACCCAGTGCCATAACACTCCCCCCATGTACCACACCCAGTGCCATAACACTCCCCCCATGTACCACACCCAGTGCCATAACACTCCCCCCATGTACCACACCCAGTGCCATAACACTCCCCCCATGTACCACACTCAGTGCTATAACACTCCCCCCATGTACCACACTCAGTGCCATAACACCCCCCCCCCCCCCATGTACCACATTCAGTGCTATAACACTCCCCCCATGTACCACACTCAGTGCCATAACACCACCCCCCCATGTACCACACTCAGTGCCATAACACTCCCTCCCCATGTACCACACTCAGTGCCATAACACTCCCCCCATGTACCACACCCAGTGCCATAACACTCCCCCCCATGTACCACACTCAGTGCCATAACACTCCCCCCATGTACCACACTCAGTGCCATAACACTCCCCCCCATGTACCACACTCAGTGCCATAACACTCCCCCCATGTACCACACTCAGTGCCATAACACTCCCCCCATGTACCACACTCAGTGCCATAACACTCCCCCCCATGTACCACACTCAGTGCCATAACACTCCCCCCATGTACCACACTCAGTGGCATAACACTCCCCCCCATGTACCACACTCAGTGCCATAACACTCCCCCCCATGTACCACACTCAGTGCCATAACACTCCCCCCATGTACCACACTCAGTGCCATAACACTCCCCCCATGTACCACACTCAGTGCCATAACACTCCCCCCATGTACCACACTCAGTGCCATAACACTCCCCCCCATGTACCACACTCAGTGCCATAACACTCCCCCCATGTACCACACTCAGTGCCATAACACTCCCCCCATGTACCACACTCAGTGCCATAACACTCCCCCCCCATGTACCACACTCAGTGCCATAACACTCCCCCCCATGTACCACACTCAGTGCCATAACACTCCCCCCATGTACCACACTCAGTGCCATAACACTCCCCCCCCATGTACCACACTCAGTGCCATAACACTCCCCCCCCATGTACCACACTCAGTGCCATAACACTCCCCCCATGTACCACACTCAGTGCCATAACACTCCCCCCATGTACCACACTCAGTGCCATAACACTCCCCCCCATGTACCACACTCAGTGCCATAACACTCCCCCCATGTACCACACTCAGTGCCATAACACTCCCCCCCATGTACCACACTCAGTGCTATAACACTCCCCCCACCCCCCGTACCACACCCAGTGCCATAGCACTCCCCCCCCCCCACCCACCCCCAACCCCCGTTTTCGGGGGCGTGCATGCTTGGTTTGTTCTTGTTTCCATAACCCACCGAATGCTGACATGGATTACAGGATCTTAATCATCTGTATTTGATCTTCCGCTTGCGTATACACATGAAGGAGGTTCAGGCACTAGCGGGTCTGCACATATGTTGGGCTGGGAGATCAGAAAAATCTCCACCCTTTACCCACCAGGCGCCATTACTGAGATTCAAAGCCGGGACCCTCAGATTGAAATTCCAATGCTTTCACCACTCGGCTATTGCGCCCGTCAAGTAAACAATCAATTCCCAGGTGTGAAAAAAAGAATGATTTGGAAGTACAATATCAAGTACAGATACTGTGAATATTCTATAAAAAAAAAAAAGGGGGCGAGGTATAAGATGATTGGGGTACAACACAGACCAAGGAAAAAAGAAAAGAAAAACAGATGACATCAAAAAGAAAAAAGAACATTACTGGAGTTGAGTTTCAAACTTACGAGTTACCACACAGAACAATATCAGTGTCCCAAAAGGAAGAAACACCAAACCACAAAGTTTTCAAACAACCATTCTAAAATAGCAAGATAAGTAAATACAATATAGACAATTTGTTACTGTATTACAAGACTAATACAAAACATATATCATGGATACACTATAATACAAACTGTGTCATTCATATACTTGTACACAGAAAGGGAAGACTGACAATACAATTTCTGAAAAGACAAGATATATATATATATACGTTCGTACATATGAAGGAGGCATTATTGTTTATACAGATACATAGACTGTACAGACACAACAAATGAGTCAAGAAACACATGCACTGGTTACTGTTTTACAGAAAAGTTAAAACTAGTTCTAAAGAAACAGTCTGAGTATTAATGTCAAGTACTATCATATAACAATGGTTGACCTTTTACGAAATGAATAGAACTTGTGGCTCCACCTGACCATACACATGGCCGGAATCAACAACAGACCCACAATTGTAAATTCATTGAATACCTACAATAATATAACAGTGCATGAAGATTACCATGCAATATCAACACAGGCAAAAGTTCAAATGTGCTGTCTGTGAATTAGAAAAAAATAATTATGGATATTTCAAATACTTTTAGTTTTGCATTGCTTTTGATGACTATTTGCATGGCTTTCTTTTTCTTTTCGTTTTTAATAGAATAACAATATTTATCAATTGAAAAAAAATTTTTTTTAGAATAACAATATTTGTCAATTATTCACTGTCTAGGGACAAGTCTGATCACAGTCATCAAATCCCAAATCGAAACAATCATATGTTTTTCATTAACTATTATCTCCACCCGGAGAGTGGGAGAAAGAGAGTGAGTGAGAGAGAAATAGAGAGAGACAGTGTGTGTGTATGCGCATGTGTGTTTGTGTGTGCGTGTGTGTGTTAGTGTGAGTGTGCATGTGTGTGCATGTGTGTGTGCGTGCATGTCTCTGTGTGTGCATGCGTGTGTGTGCATATGTGTGTTGTGCATGTGTGTGTATATGTGCACGCATGTTTGTGAGCATGCATGTACGTGTTTGTTTCATGAGTGCATCTATGGTCTTGTTTTCTTTTCTTTTTTCCATGTAAAGCTTACAATAAAGCTTACAATAAACTATGATTGAAAATGTCACATTTTTATATAAGTGTCACTGCAAAACGAAATTATTTATTCAACCACAGACAAGGCTGTTCACACTACAAAACAAAGGAAGTTCAAACAAAAACAAACAAAAAAATGTCAGCATCAGTCTATCAAAATATGGTGGATTCAAAGAGTTCACTACTGATGAAAAACAAAATGTATGTTTTGTGTTCCCAGATTCAAAGTTTTAGTCCCTCTTCTTTTTTCTGTCTCTGGATCTTACAATTTGAATGATCTCCCTCATTTGCTATGTCAAATCCCTGCATTCAGCTCTGTCAAGTCTGGCCTTAAAACACCAGTTTCCAAAACAGCCCCCCCACCCCCCCTCCCCACCTCCCTCTTTCAGCCCCCAGTTTCCCTGGCCTTCAATCTACAGCTTTGTCTTTGGCTCAGAGTTTTGCATGCATGAAAGTCATGAGTGAAAGCGCTTTGACATGTCCCAACAAGAGATTCAACACAACATAAATACATTATCTTTTATCATCATTATGCAATAAAAGGAACCACCACTCACTTTGCTGCCTCCAGCTCCTGTTTAAGGTCATACAGCTGGCTTTCATACAGATCTATGATGTCCAACAGCCTGAAATGGAAGCAAACAGTACATTCTGCATGCAGATCAACATAATCAGACAGGACCCC
Source organism: Babylonia areolata (assembly GCF_041734735.1). Taxonomy (NCBI): domain Eukaryota; kingdom Metazoa; phylum Mollusca; class Gastropoda; order Neogastropoda; family Buccinidae; genus Babylonia; species Babylonia areolata. The sequence goes on from NC_134890.1 coordinate 5,828,349, forward strand.
TGCAAGCTTCACACAGCAGTAGAAACACAGAAAAAGAGAAGGGGCTATGAAAGGGTCAGGTGATCACCACAACTATTCTACACAGTTGAAAGAATGGGGTCAAAATTTGTACAGGTATGACAGAATAAATAGTGGTTAATATGTCTACTAAAATCAAATGATGAAGGTTTCTGTGTGATCATGTAATTTGATTTTGACAATGTGCTACTTTCTGGTCTGACGCAGTGCACTCACCTTACTAGTTTTGCATCATATCATATATGTTACGTAACCTCAGTAGGCATGCTCAGGTAGTCAATCTGATACGCACAGTCAATTGTGAACTTCATGGGATTACCGGTAGCTCCATCCCTCAGCACCTTTCTGTTCAAACTACAAAACTCTTATTTCTGCTTTTGTGCTGTCATGCATTTACTACTGTAATTCTCTTCTCACAGGCTGTCCACAAAATTTTCTTCAGCAAATTATAAAACTTCAAAACAATGCTGCCCGTCTGACTCTCTGAGAAATCACATTTCTCCCCACCTCTGTACTCTACAATGGCTCCTCGTTGAAGCAAGAATTAAATACAAAGTTGCGTGTCTCTGCTATTCTGCTTTCCACTCAACAGGACCTACCTATCTTTCTGACCTTATCAGTGTTTACACACACTCAAGGACTCTCCGCTCTTCCTCTGACTGTTACCTTCTAAAACTTATTCCTGTCAATACAAGAACCTTTGGTGAACGTTCTTTCCTCTCTGCTGCTCCTCATATCTGGAACAACCTTCCTCATCATAATCTTGCATCTGATTCTATCTCTGCCTTTTGCTCCTCACTAAAAACTCACCTTTTTAAAACCTATCTTTTAGCACTCTCGGCTTCCTTCTTCTCCAACACCATCCAAGTCAGCTAACTTTGGATGCATGACAAATGAGAGGAGGAGAGTGGAGGGAGGGGTTTTGAGAAAAGTGGTCATGAATGATTCAAGAAATTTGCAACTTTTTCTTTCATGTAAAGCACCCTGTGCTCTTTGAGAGAAAGGGTGCTATATAAATGTACATTATTATTATTATCATAGTGTGGTGCTTCTGTGCATTGAGATCAACAGGAAAAACCTACAAACAGCTGTTAAGAATGGCATCTGAAATGCATAAAATATTATTTGAATTCTCATGTATTTTTCTTCTCATTGTTTTGTTACCATGATCTTGATAATCATAATTTTTGTTACTAATTTCAAACACCATGAATTGTGTTATAATCTCAAACTGAAATATCAGATCTTACTATACTTAGGTTAAATTACTTAGATCTGGGAGTGAAATGTCATTTTGATCAAATTGAAACATCGTTGTGACAGACAATAGATGGGAATCACTTTTTTTTCTTTTTTAAATACTTTTTCACACATTTTTTCACTGATCAGTTGACCAATTTATTTATGGAGGAGACAGCCTGGATGCATAGCAGACACTTTGTCAGAGCAGTTTCAACCTGAAGGAAGGGAATATCATCACAAGTGTAAAATAACTCATCCAGAGAGAGAGTGTTTGTGTGTATTGTTTTAACCCCTAGACTGCCTATATGACAAGATAATTTGACAACACAACTGTGTACACTTTGCTGCCACAGTGGCGAGAGAACTTGTCAGTGAAATATTCGGACTTTTCCCTGGTTTGTATTGAGTTCATTGACAAAACTACTGGTACCTTTAGCATGGGGAATCTTTCTAGATTCTATTGATAGCCAGAAACCCCATCTATGTCATGAGGCAGTCCTTTATTCGAATGATTTGGTTGGGTTACTGCTGCAGTGTTTTGCCAGGCTCCTCCCTCACTCAGCAAAATGTCGGACACAGTGGCCAAGTTATGCGATCGATGTGCACTAAAACAACCAAAACTGCTTTCTTTAGCTGATGCTCAGAAAGAATTGAACCATAACCTTGAAGAAGACAGTGATGAATTTTTAATGGACGATTCAATAGAAAATAAAGGGAGCAATAAAGAGACCAGCAAAGACACAACGTACAGAATGACACAGACTGTACAGAGCAGACAAAAAAAATAGCACAATCAAATTATTTGCAGTTCACAATGTGAGTGACATTCTTGGCACAGGACCAAAGGGGACTGAGAAGAATTGGACAAAGTATTGGGTTACAGGGGTGGAAGAGGAAAAGGGTGGAGAGTGAGGGGGCATGGCCTCACATCTATATGTTATCACTTGGAGTAGTCACAATAAATAGTGTTTGTCTCTTTTCTTTTTATTCTGGTTATTTTAGTGCAATTTTATATACAGGTATCCATCTGTGCAGAAAATATATTATTGTGCAGATTGCCTGACTAATGTTTGTAATGAACAAGTTGGAAATGTGACAAAAAACAACAACATAACACTGATTTCAAAACAACTGCATGTCACTGAAAATATATAAAATTGGAAAACATCATGCGTTTTGTGTTTTATATTCTTTATTCATTTACTTTTCAGAAAAACAATAACAAAGCATACACAATTTTTTTAAAATATAAATAACCGGGTTTTTTTTTTGGGGGGGAAATGGAAAATAAATTTCACTTAAAATCAAATTTCCATGGCAGCAAAAGGAGTTAAACACAACTCTGTGTGTGTGTGTGTGTGTGTGTGTGTGTGTGTGTGTGTGTGTGTGTGTGTGTGTGTGTGTGTGTCTGTGTGTCTGTGTGAGTGTGTCTGCCATTTATTTTTTATAGCGGCATCAGCACACGCCAACGTTTTGTTTGAAGACAATTCTATATAACATCAAATAAATAATAAAAGACATGCAGAGCTTAATCTCCAAACAATTTAATATTTTGTTCCTAAATTTTGAAAGTAACACATACACATCTACACATTATACCAGACTGTAGTCTAATATCAGTTACAGTGAAAAGATATCAAACTAAAAATAAGATTTCAACTTAGAACTTTAACAGACTTACTTGCCATCAGTCAAGGAATGTGCTCTTGCAGTTCTTTTTTTGAACTCTTGAAACACTTCATTCTGCCGCTTCACTCTTCTTTCCTCCTGTACCACAGAAAAAAAAATTCAACACCCAGTGCAGGGAATAACTTCTGGAAATTCTCTGTCATTGAAAACTCTTCCCTTGATCAAAAAGTATGTGCATGAATCATGAACAGGCTTTCAAGCAAAGTTCTGATTTTTAAATCACTTACAAATAATGAATTACACATATCATATTACACATGGAAAAGGTGGTGATGCACTGTGGATGTGTGCTCTCCCCAAGGACTGAAGCCTGGATTTCACATGGAGAAATATCTTGTGACAAGAAAGTGATACAATACAATGCAAAACACAACTGCTATACAATACAATTCTTTTGTGCATATTACAAAGGGCAGAAAGTTTACAATAAAATCTTAATATATTTTTAATCCATTTTTTCATCCAATCTTTTTTTCTTTTTTTTTCATCAAGCTTTTAATGTTGCTGCCTTTATCAAAGTGATTGAAAATAATTTTGTACTGGAAAGACTTTCTTTTTTTTTTTGTAAATGGACAGTGTCAAAAAAGGTTGATAAAAGAGGGAAAGACCACAATGAAAATATGCAATGTTCTATTAGCATTAACAGCCCTGTCTCTTACTCTCTTTCTCTGACACAATGTGCTGTGGCAATCCTGACTTTGCATGCTCTGTGTATGTATAGGAGAGGAAGTGACTACTCTCTGTTCATCACTGACACAGTGTGTGTGTGTGTGTGTGTGTGTGTGTGTGTGTGTGTGTGTGTGTGTGTGTGTGTGTGTGTGTGTGTGTGAATCCAAATCATATCTATTTGACATGAAAACCATAAACAAAGGTTTATAGACACAACAGTAAAACAGCACACTCGTTATCTTGTCACTGTGGCAGCGAAGCATACAAGGCTGTGCTGACAAGTTATCTCATCATACAGACTGCCTCGGGGTTAATGAAAAGGTCTACGCTTTTTCTTTTTCCTGAAAAGGCAACTTCAGCAAATGTAGCTAATAAAGACCTGAACTATAAGTATAAACACACACATTTTTATATGCCTTGAGTCATATCTTATAGTTAAATGTTTCAGATGAGCGGGATGTAAAAAAAAAATATCTTAAAAAATTCCCACAGTATATTCAGATTTTATGTCCTTTAACTTGGTAGAATGTTGCTCCTGCTGGCAAATGTATGTACACATGTAGTTTCCCTACTAAGCAGAAGTACCTATTTGAAATAAAAAGATAAAATGACTAATTCTGATCAGTGTGTCAGTATGTCTGATAAAAATGCTTTTTTGAATAAGAAATAAAGATACAGTAGTAACCTTACTTTCAAATCACATTTGGTTTCTTTGTAATTTTTTGTGCTCTTCAGTGAAGTGCATTGTAATCATAATTAGAATGTGTGGAAAAAAACTAATTTTGTCCTATTTCTAAGCCAAATTTGGTGTTGACAAAGTATTTCCAGAGAAAATGAGTTTACTCAAGTTGAGCGCTCACACGCACACACAACTGAAACACTGTCTTATTAAATAGATTCATGTGCAAAAACACACACATAAGCCAAAAAATAGAATGGTAGTACATTTCAATACTAATGATTATAATAATAATACTACAAATGTATGTTTCTACTTCATTTTTCATATGGATATTTCCAGAAAACAAATTTCCATGCAAATGCTGATTTTGTGTGTGGAGAAATATGTAATGTCTCAATTACATATAGAAATAAGAGGAAACAACAAAAAACTTGAGAGGAAACATGAGTAAAACATCAATGACAAAGTGTGTCCTCCACTGTATGCCACTTCCTCACCTCTTCATTGAGGATCCTCAGTTTTTTCAGTGTTTTATCCAACTCAATTTCCTTTTCTGCAAATGCCTCTTCCAGCTGCTTGCATCGCTTGTGTATGGCGTTCCGCAGATTGCGACCTTTCTCCCCTTCCTCCACAGCTGTCACTACTGATGTGTCTCTCTCTCTTTCCAGCTCCTGAAAGATCATAGCTGATCAGTGCCATATGTCTGCCCTGCTTGGTCTGTTTCAGTGAAGCACTTGAGATTAAAAAGGAGAGAGGAATATACAGAGAAAGAGAGAGAGAAGACAGATGGGACAGTAAGGAACAAAAAGGAAGAAACATCAAGAAGAGTTGTGGAGGGATGGGGGTAAAGGGTAGAAAGAGCAAAACAATATATATCATAGTGTCAGTAGGTGTATATGTCAAATAATATGTGTGCATAACTTTCCCTCGGTACATAATTTGTGTGTCTTGTGATCCTATCTTTTCTTACTGCCACAAATCCCTGACAACACATTTTTTTCACACACACAGAGTCACCCTCTCAACATCACATGCCAATCTAAATATATTTCTCCTTAAAAAATATAACTAGTAAAAAAAAAAAAAAAAAAAACAAACCAGTAAGACAAAACCCAAGGAACATTTTAAAATGAAAAAGTATTAAAAAAAAAAACCCAACAAACCCCCCCACAACATTCCACACTGAAACTGTCATAACTGGAATTTTAACATTTGACTCTTTTTTACCAGCAACAAATTCTGCTTTTGCATGTGACTGTGATTAGTGTAACTTAGTATCTTAGGTCAGAAAGACAATGATGATGTTTTGTTTGATATTTCTATACTCACTCCGGACAATGGGCCCCAATCAAGGTGCTACTGTTTACAACTGTTTCAGACGGACCCCAATTTGGGTTTTAGAAAGTTCAGACTTTTTGGAGGGGCACCTAACTTGCATAATGACATTATACGATAAGAATATCTTAACTGACCTTTCCACTCTCAACTGCAACCAATAAATGCAGAGTGTGTTGCTAAGCTCACAGTGCACGTCAACAATGGTGTCTGATCCAGTTTCTTCTCAGTCACAAGGCAGAAAACAGAATTAGATGAAGGGGCCCTCTCGGGGCTATATAACATTCTGAATTCAATCTGTTTCAAACTCTGTGTGCTTTCCTGGATTTGTTTACAAGTCATCAGTGTGTGAAAATTTTGAACAAAAAATATGGATACTTTCATCATCTCACTGAATAATAGCAGAAGAAGGAAGGAAGTTTTATATTTTGTCCCCAACTAACTCGTTATTTTACTGATGAGTCCGGAAGTTTTCAGTTCATGAATTCTAACATTTGCTTTTTGGCAATTTTATTTCTTGCCTGTACAAAAGAGTCATCTGTGGGGAAAGTCAGGGGAGCTAACTGGCAGTACAAAGTGAGTTAAACTGTGGTTTCAATACTCTGTGTGTGTGTGTGTGTGTGTGTGTGTGTGTGTGTGTGTGTGTGTGCGTGTGTATGTTCTGGTTTAGTTAATATTAATTGTTGTTTTTTACCTGCACTCTTTTTCGGGAGCACTCCAACATGATTTTCAAGTCTTTGGCTTTGGAGCGTTCCTTGTCGGCCTTTTCTGTCAAAGCCACCATATCCTCCCTGCACACAGCCCTTCAGTAAGATACTGGGCAAGAAGATGGTACATGAGATACATTTTATTTCATATGAATTTACCTATGTGTGTATATGTGTTTGTGTGTGTGTGTGTGTGTGTGTGTGTTTGTGTGTGTGTGTGTATGTGTGTATGTATGTGCATGCAGGTGTACATACATGCTTCTAACGGCACAATGAAAGACACACAGACTGACAGAGTGAGACAGACAGACAGACAGACAGAGAGATACAGAGAAAGAGAAAGAGAGAGACAGAGAGAAACAGAGAGAGACAGACACACAGAAAGGGAAGAAAGACACAGAGAGAAAAAAACCATATAATTTTATTTAACCAAAGTAATGAGATAAACAACAAAACAGGCTCTTTTTCACTCAGCCCAAGGGAAGAAAGAGGGAAGGGGGGGAGGGAAGACAGATAGAGACAAAATAAAGAACGGTAAGTAAACAAAAGAAAAATAGACAGAGAAAACTGACTTGAGTTGTTTATTGGCTTCCATCAGATCGTGGACCAGTGTCTGTCGGTGATCACATTCTGCCAGCAGTGTAAGCATGTTGTGTCGCAACAACTCATTGCTGTCTGGGTCCAGACATATATACCGACCTGAAAAACATATCACAAGAAACAAACAAATCAATCAATCAATAAACAAAAGAAACAAACAAAAATACATCTTTACTGAGAGAAAGGCAAATGACATGTTTTATTAACACCTTGTTGCTGTTGTTATATTGTTGGAAATGTGTGTATAAGTGATGTGTACTGTTTTAATATGATCATTCTGGAAACAGGTAAAAAAAGACAAAAAAAGAAATAAAAAAGAACAAGTGAATAAATAAATGATCTACATAATGAGTCAATGGTATATGACATCTGCTTGATTCACTGTGGGGTTTTGTTTTGTGTATATGTGTATGAGTCATATACATTTTGTGCCACTTTTGGATGCTGAGTGTGGTGAAGTAATAATTCATGATTTGCAACAAAACACACACACACACACACACACACACACACACACACACACACACACTTGTTTGCATGCATACACACAAACACACACATACACTTTCTCTCTCTCTCACTCACAAGCTTGCATGCTTGTGTCCATATACATTCAGTATAATGTACACATGCAATGGTGCATACACACATGCATGTGCACAAAAAAGAATTTCCATCTCTGACCCAAGTTCAAATATACTCACACCTATCCACCTTCCCACACAAAATGCATGTACCTGTCAAGTGTGGCACATCTTTGGCTGGCAGCACTCGCACTGACTGGAAACCTTGCTTGCGTAATTGTCTGTTGACTTCTGTCCACTCCCTCACTTCTCCCTGGTCACAAACCATGATGCAAAAGTGACGTGGAGCACTGTTTATACACATGAATATCATAAGCACAATTTCAAACAGATTATACTGTTTACCATCCAGACCAATTTTGTAAATTTTATTTCTCTAAAACAACAACAGTATAAACTATCATGATCTTACTGATGTCTGATGATGATAATTATGATAATCATAATGATTTGATATCTAATTTGAAAAAAACGTATAAATGAAAAAAAAACTTTATCTCTTCAGAGTTTGTTTATGAAATTCTTACCCACTGTCAACCCTTTCTGGAGACTGATATTGAGTTGACAGCTAAAACAGACTTGGAAGGAAATAAGTTTCTTTTTGGTTTGGTTTTGGTTTGTTTGTTTTTTTGTTGTTGTTTTTTGTTTGGCATTGTCAAGAAACTTTTTTTTGTTTTGTTTTTTGAATGATAATTAATGTTGTTTCTTCAACAACAGACACAGCTATTTTGCATAACTTTTACAACAGCTAATTAATTCAGATTCTGTGTTGGGATATCGGGGTTCAATGTCAATCTTGGGGGGGAGTGGGGGGAGGGGCAGAGAGAAAGGCTCAAAGACTCAAAACTTTATTGCTCAAAGACAAAGATTTTAAGGGTAGAGAGAAAGATACTGAGAAATAAAACATCAGTCAATGTGAAAGAAGAAAAAGGAGGTGGGGGTGACAATGAGAATGGCAGTGATTTTTATACTTTTATACTTGACTCAGACCTGTTTACACTGCATTCTATAAACAGTCCAAATTTGATTGTACAGATTTGACAACAAGCAATAAGCACCTATATATCAGACATCATGACTGCCATTCCAGTAACTGTATATGAGTGACCTAATGTGTACTGATGATATCAAAGGACTCTTGATTGTATACACTAAGACAATGTCATAATAACACATCTGTGACTTTCACTGCAATGATGGAGAAAAGTAAAAATATATATATATATATATTTCATTTTCTTTTCAAGACCTTATTCAGACACTATTTCTGGTTATTGTGATTTATTGTCACAAGCACAAAAAAACTGCTCTCCCGAATGGCAGACTGCACATATTTTAAAATCAATTGTTTAAGTTTTTATTTCCGCCATACCAGTGCATACTCCAATGACCTAACAATGTGAAACAGTAAACAAACAGGACTGAAATCCCCTCCTTCCTGCCTTCAAATCATGGTGCTGTGTGATTTCCTCTGACAATCTTTTCTTCTGAAGAATAATACAGTGAATTTTGTTCACCTGTTTTACTCATTATCGATTTCTAAGCCTTCAAATCGCAACACAGACTTAGTTATGTGATCTGTTTTACATTAATTTACAGCTGTATTTTGGAAATATATTTTTTTAAATGAGCTTAATTACTTCTGATGTATGCAGGCCCACACACACTTGTGTGTATGTATGTGTGTGTGTGTGGGGGGGGGGGGTATGTGTGTGCAAGAGAGAGACAGAAACAGAGACAGAGAGAGAAACATGACACGCCAGATATAACGAAGTAACCTTACATAAATTTTTTTAGCCATGTAACAAAAGCCAAATATAATGAAGCAATTTTGAATGTCCCCCACAATTTGTTATAAGCAGCTTGGACTCTATTTGTGTACATCTATAATTTTTTTTTTAAAGTACACATAATCAGATTTTTACATTTAAAAAAAAGAATGTACCTTGGACTCAGTGCTGTACACATCATCTTCATTCATCATATCATCATGATTAAATATCTGAAACAGAAAAAAATAATATATGTACAATTAATGTCTTTGGTTTCCAATGTTAAATATTGCTGAAAAACACACACTGAGCAACTCCTTGACAGCTGAATCATACTTATGATTAAATGAGATCAATATATATAACACATATAGATATATTCTGGCATATATCTGGAATAGATATAAAAATGTATAGCTGCCAAAATAAAGTTGGTTTGAAAATACTATGAAATTTCTGAAGTTTATAAAATGGATTTTTGAACCATTCAAATGTTACTGCAACAGATGTGCAAGTTGACAGAGTGTTTTACAGATTTATCTGGACCCCTCCCTTCTATCTGCCCGCTCTTCTCCCCCTCCCCCTCTTCTTTACAAAGCCTGGTATACATTACACTCCTTCATCAGGCATGCTGTAATCAAACCCTGCCTGCTTCCCCGGTGTGTAGGACTATCAGTGCTATTCTGGACTGGTCACTTTGGATAATTCAGCCAACCAGAACAGACCTTGTTTGTCAGGAAACTGGAAGTCAGTGAAAAGTTCAGCCCCTTCACATTGGGACGTCTGGGTAAAGCAACATGGCGACTCTGTCCGCTGAAACTGAAAGTGCGCTTGAATCCATGAAAGTTAAAGAACCGAAAGAGTATTTAAAAAAAGAACAGACAACTGATAAGTAGCACGAAAGTTGAACTTGTTCGTCGTGCAAAGATTTTCAATTGTCACGGAACCAGAAACAAGAAGGCGAAGTCAAGTCAGTTTCTGCTGTCACAGAGACATTTCTGCTGTCACAGCGACATAAACCTCCCACAAATTTTTAACAACTGAAGAAAAAAGTATCACTCCTGTGTGTGACCCATTCATTCAGAATCTGTGTACATTCTAGCATTTCATATTGTTGCTACACAGTATGAGTGAGTGAGTATGTGTATGTGTATCAGTGTGTGTGTGTGTGTGTGTGTGTGTGTGTATGCGTGTGCGCGCGCGCCTTCTAAAAACAGATTTCAGACTTGAGAAAATGGCCATTGCTCTCGGTTCCAATGAATTTGATTTTCTGGCTTTTCTATCAATGACTTTTTAATACATATTGTGGGGAGGAGAGTGTTGGAGTTCAGCATGGAAATCTGTGGGGAAATGAGTGGTGCAGTTTAGCATGGAAATTGTGGGGAGAAGAGTGGTGGAGCTGTGCATGGAATTTGATTAAAGATAATCATCATCCAGACTGATTCATGTGTGTTTCATCACAGTTGCATTGATGATTAAGTGCAAGTAAAGAATGATTTCATATTATGGTGTAGCATGCATGCATGTGTGCATACAGTACTCACTCATTCATCATTACAAGTGACATGCATTGATAAGTCTTCTCAAGACTCCCAGACAATCAGACACACCAGTCTGGTACAATCAGCTGGCCTGTTTACTCAAAATGGATATGTCTGTACTTTCACCAGGTTAGAATATGTACTTTTATGGAAACCTGTAAGTTCATTGTATCTAGCAACTGGCCAAAGGATTAACACATACATACCAGTTTTCTCTATGATGCCATTTTTTAGAAACTGGTAGTGCTGTAAATTCTTTGTATAAATATTTGCATTTATTTACAACTGGCCCAACACTCGGCTTATATCACAGATTGACAAAAGTTTACATTTGGGCCAACAGCAAAGTGAGAGCTGTATTATCAATGGTTTCTCCAGTCAATGGGAAACCATTTACAGCTTAGTCTTTTGTGAAGGACTATGACTCTCACACTAGGAGGCAAAATTGCACTGGCTCTTAGTGCTGCAGCCTTGTGGGCTAGTTGGCCTTTGGGAACCATCCCAATGCCGAATGACCTAAAACCCTCTTGGCTGAGAGAGTGGGGATGTACTCGGGCAAGACACTCTCCACTATAATCAAATTCTAGCCCAAATAGTCGGAACAGCAGTTGCCTCCTCTGCTCTTCTGATGGTCATAGTCGGACACGACTGACTATCATATGCCCCACCTCCCATCTTTTATTTCCTGAATGTTTTTTTATCACACACACACACACACACACACACACATATATATATATATATATATATATATATATATATATATATATCATTTGCTTATTGCTTGTTGTCAAATCTGTACAATCAAATTTGGACTGTTTATAGAATGCAGTGTAAACAGGTCTGAGTCAAACACAAACAGACTTGAAGAAAATCACTTTGATTTGATATTTTCTTTTATTTTCTTTTATTTTTTTTTTGTATCATTCATTCATACCTAAATGCTAAACAATGAACAACTGTCTAAACAATTTGAGTTATTTATGATGTGAGCACCATTTAGTTTTGGATGTTGTGCATGTGTGCATATGTGTGTGTGTGTGTGTGTGTGTGTGTGTGTGTGTGTGTGTGTGTGTGTGTGTAATATACATCTGTATTGAAGTGTTATGTCTACATTCACAAAGTTTTGATTTTTTTCCATGAACAGAAAGAAAAAAAAACAAAAAAACTCTGCAGTGAATCTTAACTGGTTTGAACCACACTGCACTCCTCCCCATCCCCCCACCTTTCTATCTCGATGAGAAGAAGAAAAATCACAGCTACAGTTTCTGAAGTCTTATTCAAATGCACCATATGATCAATATCATTAGCAAGCAGTGGGTATAAGCTTTGGCTGTTGAAATCAAATTATCTCTTGTATACAAGTGATGTACATATTGCATATAAATCAACATTATATCAGATAAATATAAACAGTATACAAACAGTTGCAATATTTGTTCACATCAGTATGAAAAAAATATCAGGAGCATTCAAACTCCACAATGCCCAAGATGAAAGCTTAAAAAAAAATCTTCATACACAGATGATAATCTGACTGTCTTACACAACTGGTCAATACCAATGATCCACCTGAATCAATCCGCTCACAACACACACACACACACACACACACTACAAAATGACACCCACTACTGTAACCCCCCTTCAGTCTAAATATTTTGACAAAACAGTCTTCAGGGCCCTAATAAGTCATCTTTCACTGTGTCATCAGTGTCAGATTGGTGTATAGGGGGAAGCAAAGCTGTAAGATCATTACATATTTTCATTTCCAAATTTGTTACATTTTGTAAAATTACTCAATTTACTGTCAGCAGCATTGGTTTCCACTGCTGAGTGTTGCCTTCTTGGACTTGCACATCTGACAGCTGTGACAAAAAAAAAAAAAAAAGAATATATAATTATAGCTTGAATGTTATGACATTTGTTTTAGTTACACATTTTCAGTCAAACTCCACACAACCCCCAAAATGTGTGAGAACTATTCACTGCATTATGCATGTGCAGAATCTCAAGCCAGTGAGTTGTTTAAAACTGCAACAATAACTATGCTTTATCTATCTATCTATCTGTGTGTGTGTGTGTGTGTGTGTGTGTAAACATTCACATTGCCTGTGCAGGTAGCAAAATGTGCAGGTACAAATGTTGTATGTGAAAATTCTTTGTAGTGTTTGTTTCAGGGGTACACTAGTCAGTTTTGTACTATGTGTCAGAGATGCATATATCTGTGCTGAATAAATATCATGGCTAAGAATGTGACCAAAAAACAAACAAACACACACAAAAAAAAAATCCATTTGAATGATACAACGTTGCTGACTGGAAGTTGAAAAAGACCAACCAGCTGGTGTACTGTAATTCTCCGTTTTAAAGGTTAAATTGTGCTTTTGGATTCAAACATTAGACAGATAAGTGTGTGAGAAATGAAGACAGTATAATTATCCCTCTTTGAGAAATCAGACCCAAAACATTCTTTGGCTTGGCTGTTGAATTGAAACAAATATATTTTGAAACATAAAAAATGAATATTCAATTCAAAATGTCACATACCATGCTTGTTTTGAAGACCTTCTTCGTGAAAAGTGAAGGAATATTGCCACTGAGGGTGCGGTCCTTTTCAGTTCACGAAGTGATTCTGTGCTCGCCACGCTCTATGCAATCGGTTCGTGGCTGATATTCGTTGCGATGTCGCCTTTTTTTCTTTGAAGTTTGAACAGCACACACAGTACTTCTTTCCTCCCATTTTCCCCAGACCCATTGTGAAGCATTTACACAAGTACAATCGACAAACTCACAACTTTCGCTTTTAGAGATTCCCCACGAATTCTCTTTCCGGCGTAATCAAGGGCAAACTACTCTAATTTTTTTCTAACGAACAAGGTCTATAGGGTCTTGGTTTTATGACATGCACTGACTGTGGTGGAGGAAAGATGAAAACTGGCTTGCACACATGGTCATTCCTTTCCCTCTACTTGACAGGAACCTGACACAGACTGAGAATGAAGCAAAGTGAACCTTGACTACTGTGGGGGCTGTGAGTAATTGCTCATACTTGTGTTATGATTTGTTGGTAATCTAGTTTATGTTCTTTGGAAGTAGTTTTGTGTCAGTGAAATTCTGATATGTTTCACAAGAGAATTGAGAGGCCCCTTTAGAAGATGTAGTATTGCATAAATAGGAGAGTATAGCCAGTGTTAATATGGTCCCGGTTAAGTATGTGTAATTAAATATGGCTTTATTGTGTTTGAAGCTGATGACTAAGGAAATGATGTTAACATGTTCAATTCATATCCAAAACTTCTCTAACAGTGAAGTATTAGATAAGAATCTTTTGAGTAAGTACTCCCTTCTTCCTATCACTTTAGTCTTGCTCTTTTGTTATGAATGGGATATCATGTTCAGTTCAAACGGTCATAGTGTTAAGACACCGGACTGTTTTTTGTTCAGTGGTATGTTAGTGGGTTTGTCAGTTGCTGACACACTGTGGGAACAATGTAAACATTTGAGTCATAGATTACTACAGGAATGATATGTGTGTAGTAGCTGTGTAGAGCTAGCTACTTTTAGCAACACCTAAAGTTAATTTAGAGTTTTTCTCATGTGTTTGGTTACAAAGAATGGCACTCAAAGTGAAGGATCACTGTGTGTTGAGGATATTCCTTGTGTGGGTGAGTGCACATGGGTGCTTCAACAAATTGTTATGGGAGACATATTTAACTTGGTAGTTGTGGTTCCCATGCAATGGAGATGTGTTATGTGCCAATGGGACAACACATACATAACATTGCAATGTGGTTGATAAAATTCAAGACCACTGAAAGTTAATTTCTATGTTTGGTGCACATACGTTGCTAAATGTTTAACAGACATTTTACTCAGTAAAGTCTACGATTCCCAGGTAATATTTGTACCAGTACTTTGTAGAGCTCTCTAGACAAAGTGGAGGTTTGTTCAGTCTGAATGGAAGAAGTTATTACTGTATAGTGGTTAACTCTTTCACCACCAAAGGTGACTTTTGTCGACTAGACAGTTCACCTCCACAGGCGACTTTTGTTGACATCAAGGGGTCATGTTGATCAGACCATTTTTCACATTGTAACAAAGTTTGACAGCTGCAGCCAGTTTCCCACCAATAGAACAATGACTCACCTTTGCCCCCTTTTAAGTGAACAAGTCCATTGTGTTGTTTTGACATGAACCAAAGCCTGAGACTGAGAGCATCCTTTCTAAAATATTTGACACTGGGGAATGTTTTTCACACAGAAACTTGGCGGTGAAAGAGTTAACAGGAGTTGAACTTAGTGGTAAGCTAAATGGAGCTTGTTTAACTTCTTTGTTCTTTACATAAATCTCTTTTGAGAAGAGAGTGTACAGCTGGGTGTTGAGTGAAGAAAATGGTTAAAGGTTTTCTGTGGTGTTTAATTTATCCTAACAACATATCAACTGACGTTAATGGCAGTGATGTCAAGCATATGATTTGGTATTGTCTTGACCTGGGTTTAGTTTTCATGTGGTCTAGCTGTGCTGATACTGACAGGTGCTTGCTAAGTGCTGCTTTAGTTAGGGTAAATAAACACCTCAATACTCTTACCAAATGACCCTGTTTGCGGTATGAGGAGAGAGTGGAGAGTGGACGTGTCCTCTGCCGATGATCTTACCTATTCTACCATGTTCCCAACCCTTTCTTCTACCCAAAGTCCTCACCCCTTTAACACTGGATAAAATGAGTGATCATGCCTGCTATTCTTTTTTTTTTTTTTTTTTTTAATACTTATAACTGCAGCATTAATGTGCTGTTCAACAGTTACATTCTTACCCACCAAACAATCAAATCCTTTTCTGACTCAGTTTCCTCTAGATCACCTCAGTTAATATGATAAGTGCAGTTTGGGTTATCTTTGCCAACATGTAGTATTTTTCATTTATCATTGCTTAACTTAATTTGCCACATTTCAAAAGACAAACACAGAGAGAGAGAGAGAGAGAGAGAGAGAGAGAGAGAGAGAGAGAGAGAGAGAGAATATATATAGTTTACGTATTCAATAAAACCTTGGAAAGTGGAATTATTCCAGACGTGTGGAAGAAGGCAGATGTTGTCGCGATATTTAAAAAGGGAACCAAAACTGACCCTGGTAATTACAGGCCAGTGAGTTTGACGTGTGTAACATGCAAAGTATTTGAATCCATAATACGAGATACAATTGTGGCACATATGTCAAATAATAATCTATACTCCAAGTGTCAGCATGGGTTTAGAAAACACAGATCTTGTATTACCCAGCTCCTAGAGGTAATGGAAGACTTCACAGACATGACTGATGACGGTTTTAACATTGACATTTTGTACCTTGACTTTAAGAAAGCATTTGACAGTGTCCCTCATCAAAGATTGCTTGTTAAACTGAAGGGATATGGAATAACAGGAAATATTTATAAGTGGATAGAGCAGTTCTTATCTGAAAGAGTTCAGAGAGTTAGAGTGGGTAAAGAATTCTCAACTAATGAGAAAGTTTTGAGCGGAATACCCCAAGGAAGCATACTGGGACCTGTTCTATTCACCATCTTTATTAATGACCTTCCAGACATGGTGAAAAGCAATTGCAAGATATTTGCAGACGATACAAAACTGTATAACATAAGTAACCACAAGGATATACTAGAAAGAGACATTGACAGACTACAAGACTGGACAAGACAATGGAACCTATATTTTAATGCCGCATAATGTAAAATCATGCATATAGGTAACAGAAATCCTGAACATGAGTATTATATGGATAGTCAAAAAAGTATAATCATTACTAAATGTACCGAAGAAAAAGACATGGGAGTTATCTTTGACTCAAAATTTACTTTTGAGAAACATATTCATACGGCAATCAATAAAGCAAATAGTATGCTTGGAATTATTTAAAGGACCTTTACTTACCTTGATAAAGAAAATTTCCTTTATCTATATAAAGCCTTGGTAAGACCACACTTGGAATATGGTAACACTATATGGGGATACCCAAACCGGAAAGGATTGCTAGCATCAATAGAAAGGGTGCAAAGAAGAGCTACAAAATTATTAAGTGAACTAAAAGACATGGATTATGGAGAAAGGCTGAGGCAACTGGACCTTCCATCACTGAAATATAGACGATATAGGGGAGATATGATCCAAGTATACAATTTAGATGATCTAAGAGTGGAAGATTTCTTTGAATTTAACACTGTTGAAAAAACACGAAGCTCTAGCAAAGATATATACCCAAAACATACTCAATTAAATGCCAAAACATACACTTTTACTAACCGCGTTATAAAATGGTGGAACCCACTAACAGAACTAACCAAAACAGCACCAACTCTTAACCAATTCAAGAATCTTCTGGACGCTGATATAAATGTAAAGATAAAAAAGTATGAATATGATGATTAAATTACTCGTAGGAAAATTACCGCATGCAATGCAGACACTACTCAATGTTGACGAAAAAGAAGGGACATCAAAAAGGCCGCGAGGCCTACTTCGTCCCTATTCTATACCTATACCTATGTCCTGGTGGTGTTCGTGTAAATCCGTCACTCAAAAAAACTTCAAAGTAGTTTACAGTTATGTCATGTCATTTGGTACATATTACCGTGCAGTCTTCAATTTCTGATTCTGAAACATGCGTTATCCAATTATAGCATATAATTTGCTTTTCAACTAAAAACCTTTGTCAAACAAGATATATGCATGTTTTGACAAGTTTCTCAGAAGCTGCTTTATATTTTAAATTTGGCGGGCTAGAAATTAAAATAATTACGCTTATAAATTCTATTAAGCGGCAGAATACATTGCATGGTAAGTTTGACCAATCTGCCTGTTGCTAAACAAAGTTAGGAAGAAAATATCAAGAAAAGAAAGAGATAAAGAGCGTTTTACACATCGAACCTTGAACCGACGGCTTGTGATGTCGGCCATTGTTGTTGATTTGGCATCGCAGTAAATGTTTGCTTGCCAACGTATTTTATCCCAAATTTTCAAAAACACACATGGATTTCTCAACAAAAATTAACATAAATAATTATCATAGCCATTCTGACAACAGTGATTGACATACATATCATTTTCATTTGTGCAGAAACATTCATCCTGCATAACCCGGATGTAAAAAGCTTCTTGTTGCCAACACAGTCAAGCCGAATCGTTGCACTGCATGATCTGTGGAGTAAGTTTGATTGTGTGTCCTTTGTGAACAGGTGGGAATCGAATTATTGTTCTAGCTAATGATAAAGAAGGAAAAAGACAGATGTTTTCCCAGTGCACTGGATCTGGTTTTAACATGATTTCTAATACATAAAAGAAGAAAACACCGTGCTGGGATGGAAAACAGATCATATAGTAGTAGCAGTAGTAGTCGTAGTAGTAGGCAGGTAATCTGCCTAGACCTCTCGGCCTTTTTTTATGTCTCCATCGAATCTTCATCATCACTTCTTTCTATTATTTTATTTACTAATTTTCTCATCTTCACATCTTTATTTTACTTTATTTACTTATTTTCATCTTTTGTTTACTTTTGTTTTGCGGGATACGCAAGTACGCTTCTGCAAGAACTTTGTTTTCATTCATCATAATCAAAAATCTTTTCTTTTAAGATGGTATTGGTGTCAAGGCGATTTTTGTAAGTGTTAGCATTTTGTGCAAGTTTAACTTCGATTGGTAGTGCATTCCATATTTGTGCAATTCGGTTAGTCAGTGATTTTTTTTTTTTTTAATAATTTTTCTTTTAAATTGATGTTCATGTCAAGGAGATTTTTGAACACATTAGTATTTTGTGCAAGTTTAGTTACAGTTGGTAGTGCATTCCATATTTGTGCAATTCTATTTCTTCTTCTTCTTCCATGACATGACCAACATCAGTATGCTGATGAAAATTGTTGTGTTGTGGGAAGTTGCTGTTGGCGCAATTCAGCTGGGATACTGAGGGATGTGCTATTAACTGATAGGGGAGATGGGGCACAGTCCACTGGTGTGTTCACATCTCCAGCTAGGCCGATCCGGCTACTGTAGCGGTCTCCGGGAATACACCTGACCAGCACAGCCCTAGCCTTCCACGTACAACACAACTTACCAGTGGGGGGTGGAGGGGGGGTGGGTTGGGGGGCGAGGGGGGGGGGAGGGAAGTGTGGGGGGGTTGGGTGGACTGGCTGGCTGGTGGGGGGGGGGGAGACCAAACAGAAGTGTTGGAGAGGAGGGGGGAGGGGGGGTAAGTCTACTCTGTTGTGTCACAGGCAGGAGGTGAGTCTGGACCTAAAGCAGTCCAGCGACTCAGCTGTGACAACCTCCTGGGGCAGTGTATTCCATTCCGTGATGGTACAGGGAAAGAAAGACATTTGCCTGTACTGCGATCTGCAGGCAGGGATGTTGTAGTTGCAGGTGTTGTTTTTCTGGAGCTCAGCCTGCTGTCTGATGGTGTTGGTTGGTAAGCTGAATTGACATCTCCAGGTGAGATTTTTTTGTCTGACTTGTAGAGTATACCAGTTGAGGGTGCTAAGGATGGAGTTGACACAAGACGTCTGTCAATGTCGGTTTGTGACCCATCTTGCTGCTTGGCGCTGGGATGTCACTGGCTGTACAGGGATCCCACGCAGAAGCAGCATACTAGAGGATAGGTCGAACAAGCGTTTTGTACACAGTTTCCTTTGTCTTATTGTTTCCTATCTTCAAATTGCGCTGAAGAAAGCGTAAGGTCTTGTTGGCTTTGGTTGTAGAATTAATGTGGGATCCCCATTGTCTTGGATGTTCACACCAAGATATTTTGTGGTGTTGACATTTTCCAGTGGATGGCTATGGAGTTTGTAGTTTGGTACGATCTTTTTCCACTTTCTGCTGACACTCAAGTTGGAGGACTTTAGCAGATGGAATTGCATGGCCCACTCTTTCTCCCAGATGGAAAGGGAAACTAGGTCTTCTTGGTGTGCGTGCTGGTCAGCTTCCTTCTTGATTATTTTGTTGCACATGGTGTCATCTGTAAATAATCTGGCCTAAGATTTGATGGTCTTTGGGAGGCAACTGATGTAGAGAAGAAAGAGACAAGGGCCGAGCACCGAGCCCTGGGGAACACCTGAGTTGACTGGAATGTATACTGAGGTATCTCCCTCCACCACAACTGCTTGCTGCCTGTTGTCCAGAAAACTTTTGATCCAAGTGTTGAGCTGACCTCTAATTCCATACCGCTGTAATTTACGAACAAGCAGGGCATGGCTGACCTTTTCAAAGGCCTTTGAGAAGTCGAGGTCAATGGTATCCACTTGGTTTCCTTTTTCCAGCTCAGATGTGGTTTAGTTGATGTAGCCAAGCAGCTGTGTTTCACAAGATCGTCCTCTTCAGAAGCCATGCTGTTCTGGACAGAGGATACCTTTGCACTCCAGGTACATCATGATGTGGCTGGTGATTATGTGCTTCATCATTTTGCAGGCTACGCATGTGAGGGGGATTTGTCGATAATTTTCTGCCTTATATCGTTCTCCCTTCTTGAAGACAGGTGGGATGTAAGCCTGCTTCCAGTCATGTGGCAGTGTTCTGGTGTTGAAGGAACTGTGGAAGAGCAGAGTGAAGGCTGGGACAATCTCCTCAGCAACTGTCTTCAGGAGCCTGGTTGTGATGCCACCAGGTCCACAGGCTTTGTTGGGGTTCAGTCTGAGAAGCAGCTTTCTAACTCCATTTGCTAACAAATTTTTCCTTAGGTTAATATTACAGTGCTCCTTACAAATTTTTATTATTGAATTTCTTGTACTCTCATAATCTGACATTCTAAAAATATAATTTACTTTGACTTCATTATTGCAGTTTAACATTTTGTAAGTTTCTATTAAGTCTTCTCTTAGCCTTCTACCCTTTAATGAATGCAGATTCTAGTATGTAGGTCTCTGTTGATAGCTCATAGATTTGCATTCTTTTAATAACTTAGTTGCTCTTCTTTGTACTCTTTCTATAGCTATAGAGTTATGGCTGCCACACAATATTACCATATTCTACAATGTGATCAGTGAATTGCATGGATGATTTGCTGCTTGCATTGTCATAATTCTTTCACTTTCAGTGTGTGAGATTACTGTGCAGGTGTATATCTAATGAAGTATAAGCACAAATAATTTCATTGTTGTTTTTTTTCAGTTGGTGTCAACATATTTGGCTGTAAAGGATGAAATTTAAAAAATGCTTCCATGGCAGGCTAATATTGAATTCAAATGATTTTTATTTGAATTCATTGTTCCGCTTCTTGGATATGAATTTAATGAATATTTTTTTGTTCAGGAACATGAAGCTGTTCTGATGGTCTCCCAGGACTTGCCTTGTATTAATTATTTTACAGAGAAATCACTTATATATATATATATATATATATATATAGAGAGAGAGAGAGAGGTGCGTGTGTGTGTGTGTGCATGTGTACAATACTGGAAAACCTTGTAAAGTAACAGGGTCCTCAGCTGCAGCTTTAGGTAAATTCCTTTGCATGTGTTGGTGGCATTATTCATTTCAGTGTCTTTTACGACATATTTGTTCACCAAAATAATGATTGTTCATCACCAGTTTTTAAAACAATTTATTTTGTCTGTGGTTGTGGCAAAAATGATGCCAAAAAGTGGGACATGGCTTGAGTTGTAACTTGAAGTTGTACAACAATCTAATTTAAACAGAGCAAGCAATACAATAATGAATTAAGTGTACTCTGCTAGTAAATGAAACATTAATCCCACTGACAACAGTCTATAGCATAACATTTTGCAGCAGGATCATATTGACACATCCAATATTGACACATCCAAAATACAGTGGTCGTGCGTATGCCACCTACATTGCATTGTGCCCATACAACACAGAATTGTGTCAACTGTTTTCAAGTTCCCCAGAATACATCTTTGGGGATCGATCTTCCTGCACGTGATTCACTTCTTGGAAACTTTGAGTCGATTGCAAGTTTTGCTGAAGTTGTTTCAAGCACGGTACGTTCTGCTCCCATGTGTGTCACACACAACATATCCTCCTCACACAGTGAAAAAGCCGCATGGCTGGGTTCTGCACTCCAAACTGAAAGTGTGTGGGAATGCCGACAACATGAACATGACAAAAAAAACACATGGCCCTTGCAGGCTAAAACACAAGCCACACATTGACTGGATTGTCTCCATCTGACACTGTGAAACATAGATCACATCACGTTTGCTTGAGTTTTCCATGTTTCTGCCTCTGGTGCTTGGTGTACATGTGCAGCAATCAAACCAAGGAAATAATGCAATTTTGTGTTTATTGTTTGCTACAATAGCTATGCTTTACTGGACAAAAATTCAGTAAAATAACAAGTAATGGTTGATTCTCTAGATATGGGGTCGCTTCCTCAGCAGATGAATTACAAGTGACATGTATCTTCTGTAAATCTCTGATATTTTAAAAAATTTGACATATATTCCTTATTTTTTGTGTGAATAGCGAAACATATTTGTGGAGTCACACAGAAAGGCAAAAATTAATTCTTGTTTCTTTCAAAGCAAACAGAACAAATGCTTGTGATGTATGTAGCATTTTCATTGCAATCACAATGTTATGTGAGTTACAGTCTCCACCTTCACATGACCTTATTTTCAAAGCATGAATAAGTTTTTCTTCTCAGGTTTAATATGGACACATCACCGTAAGTTTCTGTGTTGACGACAACATCCTTTGGAAGAAGTCATATTTTCAAAAAGCAGTGCTAAGTGGAAATCATGTAACACACAACATGCCAGTCACCATTGTCTGCATTTTGCTGATTTTTATTGATGTCTGTTTACATATCCCTGCTTTTTTAACCATAGAGTGCCTATAAGACGTCAGCTGACGTCCTACAAAAAGTATTGCCATAGTGCCTATATGACGTCCACTTAACGTCCTGCAAATGTTCTGATTTTTCCTTCATTGGAGTTTGGTTCAGTTAACATAAACAGACTCTGAACAGTTATAGTTTGATGTGTCTGGATTATAAAAAATACTATTTAAATGAACATTCATCAGGTAGAAGACCCCTTTCTACTGAATAATTTGCTGACCATGTGATACGCACAAGGAAAAGGGGGTTGCATCGTGCAAAAAAAGGCATTGGAGACTGTGTCCAGTAAAGGAGGTGGTCACAGTCAGCAGATTTACATAATTCTGAAAGCTCTGCTTGTTGTTATGGACAGCTTTCACAATGAAGAAGGATCTCTCTTGTTTGATGATTGGTTTGAAAACGAAGGTGATTGACGACAGTGACAAAACTGACAGCCCATTTGATGGCAATTCAGTCCATCTATCCAATCAGACTGTTTTTGAACAAGTGGCTGTGACTGACAGAATATGTGCAGTGAGCGTTGGAAGAAGGGGAGGAGAGGGAGAGGAGTGATGTAAGATGATAGGTCAAATGTCAGCCAGAGTTCATGAAGGGGGCGTGGCTTTTAGGAATGAGTGTGTGCTCACATTTCAATGCAGACTGAAGGATTGACAACAGCCAATACTCCACGATTGTCATGAAATGCAGGGTGGAACCTGCATGAAATACTCGTATGATACAGTATTTATGACAGAATGGACACAACCCAGAGCGTGTGGATCTTTCTTGTTTATTCTCTAGATCTTCCCAGACAAAGCCGCCCAACCATTGGCATGGTTTCGTATGACATAGTTTCGTACAATGTATAACATCCCCCTTCTTTCAACAGAAGATCCAATTTCAATAACATTGAAACAATCTACTCAAAATTAAATTGCTCTGTTCTTGAACACGGAAACTGTCATTAAACTAGCACATAACTTGTGCATGCAAGAAATAACGAAAACGAAAAGTAAAACAGTTACCTTGTTTCAGCACTGTGGTGTGTGTGTGTGTGTGTGTGTGTGTGTGTGTGTGAACAGTCTGTTAGTGTCACTCTTCCCTGTATCTCAGGGGCTTTCTCACTTCCCTGCCAGAGCGCGTGGTGTTCCGTGGGGGAGGGCTCTCTGCCGTGAGTATCTGAGTGTCCGGGGGAACGGGGGAGCTCTGGCTGCCTGCCGACATCGACTTGTCTGTAGCCGGTATCTCCTTTGGTCCAATGGTCTGCTGCTGTGTCGGTGCATCTCTTGACTCGGACGTGCCGGTACTTTCCTCTCCTCTGACGCGTTCGCGCAGGGCAATTCTGTTCCGGCGGAGTGTGCTGCCCGTGTACGTTCTGACGTTGTATGACCTAGGAGTGGAGGCTTTGTTCACCACCTGCCCTGGCTCCCATCTTTTGGTCTCCTGGTTCCAGATACGAATGCCCTGTCCTGGGTAGAGTGGGGGGAGGTCACTGGAGGCAGATTTGTCATAATTGGCTTTCATAGTCTGTCGCCTCTCGTCCAGTTGTAGCTTGTACTGTTGATACTCAGCGAGCGGCGCTACCCGCGAGGGTAGGAGGGTGGCTAGGGGACGACCGAAGAGCATTTCAGCAGGGGATGGGAGCTTGGAGTCCACAGGAGTGGCTCGGAGGTTGAGCATGGCGAGCTGGAAACCTTTTCCTTTCCTGTCACATTTCTTGATGGACTTCTTGACCGTCTGCACCTGGCGCTCTATGAAGCCGTTTGATTGGGGGTATCTTGGGGATGAGGTAATGTGCTCGATGCCGTACTTGTCCATGAGTGCTCTGAAAGGCTGGCCTTGGTACTGTGGCCCGTTGTCACTGACAATCTGGTCGGGCCGTCCGAACATGGCGATGACCTTCTCCACTTCATCCGCTATGGCTTGGCTGGACGTGGTTTTCATCTCGGTCACGATGGGGTATTTTGAGAAATAGTCTGCAATCAGGAGGAAGTTGCGGCCTTCAATTTCAAACAGGTCTGTTCCTAATTTTCTCCAAGGGCTGTTGGGAATGTCATGGGGAAGAAGGGGCTCACGCTGGTTTGCACTCGTGAATTCTTGGCAGGTTGCGCATGATCTGACTACTTGCTCAATGTCTCTGGAGATGTTTGGCCAGTACGCACATTCTTTGGCCAGGAGTCGCGTCTTCTCTAGGCCTTGGTGAGATTGATGGAGTTGTTTCAGTACATCCTGCTGGAGAACCTTGGGTATGATTACCTCCTGTCCTTTGAAGATGATCCCATCTTCTATTGCTAGCTCGTCTCTGAATGACCAGTATGGTCTGACATCTGTGGGGAGTGCTTTAATGTTGTCTGGCCACCCGTGAACTATGGTCTCCATCAGGCTGTTCAGCACAGGATCGGTCTTGGTGGTTTCACGTAGCTGGTATAGCTTCTTGGGTGTGAAGCTTATGAAGTCGTACTGACAGAAACCAATCTCGTCCTCGGAGAGGTCTAGGCCGTCCACACGGAGGTCGAGATCAATGGATGCCTTGTCCGCCTGGGATGGGAGTCTTGACAGCGTGTCTGCGAGGGTCATGGATTTCCCGCTGCGGTATTCCACCTCATAGTCGTATCCCTGGATCTTTTGTAGCATGCGCTGGAGACGTGGTGGGGCTTTGAGCAGTGGCTTCTGTACTATCATCTCGAGCGGTTTGTGATCCGAGATCACCTTGAAAGGCCTCCTGTAGAGGTATGAATGGAACCGTGTGATTCCAAAGACCACCGCGAGCATCTCACGGTCGATGTTTGGGTAGTTGCTTTGTGTGGAGTCAAGTGACTTGGATGCGAAGGCGACCGGATACCCATCCTGAATGATGGCTGCACCCAGGCCCTTCATGGAACTGTCGACCTCCAGCACAGTCTGTTTCTTCGGGTCATAGAACTTGAGGCATGTGGTTGATGACACCAGTTTCTTGAGGTTGTTGAAGCAGTGGATGAGGTCTTCTGACATGATGAATGGCACGTCTTTTTTCAACAGCTCCCTCAGCGGCTGTGACTCCTTGCTGAAATTTGGGATGAACGTCGACAGATACGTCATCATGCCGAGGAATCTCTGTAAGTCTTCTTTGTTTTCAGGGATTGGCATGCTCTGAATGCCCTGGATTTTGGCCGGATCTGGGCGAATCCCGTCCTTGGAGTATATATTCCCAAAGAAGGAGATCTCTTCCTTGCGTATGTCGCACTTTTCTGAATTGAAAACGAGCCCACACTGTTTGCCTCTTTCCATCAAGCGCCTGAGGTTGTCGTCATGCTCCTGCACATTCTTGCCATGCACGCACACATCGTCTGTGATGCCAGTCACGCCTGGAAGGTCTTCCAGGATCTCGTCCATTCTTGCTTGAAAAATGTCTTGCGATACACGCAGTCCAAAAGGGAGTCGTTTCCAACAATAACGACCAAAGGGCGTTCGGAACGTGGTCAACAGTTGGCTTGGTTCGTCGAGGTGGACTGACCAGTATCCTGCCTTGGCGTCCATCTTGCTGAATACTGACGATCCAGTGAATTTGGGATTGATCTCTTCTAGCGTAGGGATTTTGTGGGGACATCGCTTCAATGCTGTGTTGAGCTTCTGGGGATCAATACAGATACGGAGAGAGCCATCTTTTTTCACTGAGTAGGCTAGGCTGGAGCACCAGTCTGTGTGCTCTTTGACCTTACGGATGACTCCCTGCTTAACCATTTTCTCCAGCTCTGCTTTTAGCTGTTCTTCAAGGTGCACTGAACATTTTCTTGGGGGATCGATGGAGGGTTCTGCTCCCGGTTTGGTGTATAGCTGGGCTGGGTTTTGGAAGTCCCCAAGAGTGTCAAACTGGCCTGGGTAAGCCTGCTTTAGGCTTTCAATTGATGAAACGTCTGTTGTGCTGATTTCGCTGCAGTTGATAGTCACCAACCTCAACTTCTCACAGGTAGGCAGACCGATGATGCATGGGCCTTCTACGTCTACCACGTAGAACTTGGCTTTAGTGAGCTTGCCCTTGTGACTGAGCTCAAGCTCGAGGCTACCATGGCAAGGAATCTTCTGCCCGTTGTACGCCGTCAGTCTTGTGTTCTTGACAGGTGTGATAATTTTGGATGGATCACGTTTTCCATACAGCTTCCTGTATGTCTGTAGAGTTAGAGTGTTACCAGATGCCCCAGTGTCAATTTTCAGCTTAATTGGTATCTTGCCCATCTTTCCTGGGGCTATGACATCCATCGTTGTGAAAGCTTCACTACGGACGCTGGAAATGTTGATTGTGTCATGCTGAATGTTGTCGTCATCACTTGTGTCTTCAGTCTCCGACGCCATGTCGTGAATTTTCTTTCTGCCTTTGGTTTTCTTTTTGCTATCACTGTTTTGTATGCGGGCCAGGTCTTCTCTCTTTCTCTGTCTGCATGCTCGTCGCCAATGTCCTTTCTTTCCACAATGGTGACAGGTGCTGTCGAACGCTGGGCATTTCCGTGGATCATGGGAAGTATTACAATTCCCACATGACCTGGTTTTCCGTACGTGCTTGTCGCTAAGCAGGTCAAGCTTGTGTTCCCCTGTGCTAGGGTTGAGTTGCTGAAGCTTGCTGCATCCGGCAACTATGGCTTGGTATCGTCTGCCTTCAGCAAGAGCGTCGGCCAGCTTGTACCCTTTTGCCTTTCCCAGCAGGTCGCGTTGGAAGTCCTCAAGTGGAGTGGATGCTATAATCAGTTCTATCAGTCTCTCTTCCATCTCTGTTTGGTCAAACTCGCACTTCATGGCCAGAGTGCGCACTCGCAGGATGAAATCATCCAGAGTTTCATCCTCGCGTTGCCGACACTCCATCAGATGTAAGCGGTGGACTCTGAAGTTGATCTTGGGCTTGAGTTGGGATTCGAAGAACTCCCACAGCTTGTCTGGTTTGCGTTTGTCCTCCTCTGACAGGCCGGACACTTGCAGTCGTCTGGTGCCCTCGTCACCGATGCCGCGCAAGATCTTGAGCGCTTTTTTGTTATCGTTCTCGATCTCTTCGTCTTCACAGTATACGGAGATATTGCTTTTGAACAATTGTAAAGCTTCCTCGTGATTGTCAGTAGCCCAATTCATTTGAGGTATGCGTGCAGCAGCCATGATTGTGTAATGTGTATGGCTGCAAGAGAGATATTTACGTCTGTTTGATGTGTCACCAGTCTGTCTCGTGTCGTGTGGGTTACTCTTTGGCGATAAAAGACGTCATAGCAGCGCTGTTTTCCGTCATCGTTATGTCGCGTCGAGATATCGCAGCTATACAAACTGTTCTTGTTTTGTGCATTGACCTAAACAATGGCGATTTAGCGTCTTTTTCGTCTTCTTCAAAAGTTTATGTTTACTTGCGGTTAGAAGCGTTGAACTGCCAGTATCCCACCGCTGCCACCATGAAATACTCGTATGATACAGTATTTATGACAGAATGGACACAACCCAGAGCGTGTGGATCTTTCTTGTTTATTCTCTAGATCTTCCCAGACAAAGCCGCCCAACCATTGGCATGGTTTCGTATGACATAGTTTCGTACAATGTATAACACTGCACTGGACATGAAACATGTGGTTTTGTTTTTCACGCTTTTTTTCTGCTGAATCAGATGGTTGACTTGTTTGAAGAGGTGGCAAGCCAGATGCACAGCAGACACTTTAATCGGCCCACGTGCAACTTGAAAGTAGTGATGTCATCAAAGAACTTCACCCTCTCACTCCTGAATGCTCTTAGCTGTCAAAAAGCTTGCCAGCTCAGTTTCTGAGACGGTGATTAACCTTCTGTGTTGACTTTACCCACCTTTGTCATCGTTGGGACAGTGATTTATTTACATGTCTGCATGAGCTGTGATTTGTTTTTATAAACTTAATGCCAGTTTTAATTTCTTCTACAGGTATAATGTGACAATAGGCATGCTATTTCTAGCTGTATTTTGTTTCTTTTCTTTATGGATGTTATTATGTAGAGGTGGAAATAGACTTTTTGTTGCACAAAAATTATTATCTTGACTTAACATGCCTGAACAGTTATCTACAATCAACCTAATTGGGTAAAAGAGCCAGAAGCAGAATCTACATTCATTTTCCTTCACAGAATTATTTACTTCTGTATCACCCATAGCTTTTGTGCTAGAATTTTTTGTGGTTTATTATCCCCAAATCCTCAAAATTCC
Source organism: Babylonia areolata (assembly GCF_041734735.1). NCBI lineage: Eukaryota > Metazoa > Mollusca > Gastropoda > Neogastropoda > Buccinidae > Babylonia > Babylonia areolata. The sequence goes on from NC_134890.1 coordinate 5,857,182, forward strand.
CTGGCAAGAGGAGAGCACTTTTTTTTTCTTAAAAAAAAAAAATTTAAACAAAATTCTCTGGCACTGAACTGGTTAAACAAAATTATATTTAAGTGTAGGAGGACGAAGTGTGAAGTACTGTTGTGTTATGCATGTATGTAGACTCGTACCATGCTTACTTCCATTTATCCGTTCATTTTTTTTATTCAATGCCAAACAAAAAACTCAGGACTAAGATGTTCCAGCAGGCGTTTTTGTCCGCTGCCTGTCAGCCTCACGCACACATTCTGCTGTTGCACTTAAGTCACATAGGTCTCTCCTCTTCCAAAGCACCTGCTTGCTCTGTGATGCTGTCTCTTCTGTGGTTGGAGCCAAAATGACACAGAGCTCTTAGAAAATGCCCAAGGTACTATTTAATCCTTCCACCACACACTTTGGTGCCCTCAGATTTAGTCGTAAGTTTACGATATTGTTCACAAAATTAGTTAGATTGGTTTACAAGAATAAAGAAAGATATTCCTACATTTCTAAAGGCTGGAAAATAAACAAAGAATGCTTACAAAGACTCACTAATTAATTCCAGACATTCAGAAGATGATGCAACTAGGGTCCCTGATAGCTCGGAGGTACAAAACAAGTGGTCAAAGGGAAATAATTTAGCCCTTCCACTCAGTTCAGGACAGTCTCTACTGTGGAAAAACACATTCCTGCTGCATATGAGAGGCCAATTTATTGTCCTCTTGCAAAAGATATATATCTTAACACTTCAGAAATATGTTTTGTGTTTGTTTTACATTACTTTTTAAAATACGCCAATTATGTCCCTATTTCCCAGATCTGTTTCCAGTATTGTAGACGTGCATCTATCTATCTGTCTGTATATCTATTGTCTGTTATTATTTCGAATTTGAAAATGAGAACTGTCTTCAACAATGCTGCCAGAGTCATTTTCAAAAAGTCCATAAAGATCATCATCATGTTACCAAACTCTTGTGTTGCCCATCCAGTACAGAATTCAGTACAAAATTGCCATATTAGCTTATTGCTGCTTTGAAGGATCTCTCCCATCTTACTTATCTTCTGTCCTTCACATTTACACTCCATCCTGTTCTCTCAGGTCCTCTGGTGAAAAGCTCTTTTGAGTTCCTAAAGTCTCTTCAAAGACATTTGGTCAAAGGGCTTTTCAGTATAGAGCACCTTAATTCTCTTGCTCTGGAACTTCGGCACTTACCAACTCTGTTTTCTTTCAAAAGAAATCTTAAAACCCACCTGTTCAAAATGGCCTTTGGGTGTGATGAAGCATAGTCCTTTGTCTGTCTCCTCCCACCCACTACACTCCCCTTGTGTCCCTCCCTCCTCCATAGGAGTATTCCTGTGGTGTGTGTGCTTGTGGGTCGGTGTTTGCTCTGTGTGTGTGTAGGGTGTATTTTTGCTTTTTTCCTGCAATTATTCATTTCTGCAATTTGTACTATTGTATTCGTGTATATTGATTTTGTTTTCCACTTCTATGTCCTCATGTGCTGTTGTATGGAATAATGCGCTATTGTGTATGTATTGTCTCATGTGAGGTGGAGTTTACACCATATAAGGACAGTATATCAATATTGTTATCAAAATTACCAAGATCCATCACAAAATAGAAATGTACTTATAAACTATTATTTCCTGAGGTCTCAACATAACCTTGTTGTTCAGTAGTTTGATATATTTACATAAGATTTTCTGTGTTGATCTTCATCTGCATGTGTATGATTGTGTTTTGTTTTGTTTTTGTTTGTTTTGTTATGTTTTTTTGTTTGTTTTTTCGCTTCATCATTCACGCACAGTTCTTTATCTGTGTGATATTCTGTTGATGGACACATTCTGTATTTTTTAATCGGCATAAGGTTATGCATGTCTGGTATGAATGTGAATCTGTATGTGTTCATATGTGTGTGTGTGTGTTTGTGTGTGTGCATCTGTGTATGTGTGTGTTTGTGTGTACCTATGTGTGGAGGGCAGCTGCTATGTACATATGTATGTTAAAATGTATGTATGCATTGTGTGTGTGTGATTAAACATGATGGGTGTGTGTGTGTGTGTGTGTGTGTGTGTGTGTGTGTGTGTGTGTTTAGTTTGTTAGTCACATTTTTGTGTGTGTATGTAACATTGATGTAATGTGTTATGCAAACAAATGTGTTTTGAAAAGTTCCTAGAGCAGATTTCTGGACAGTGTGCTAGAAGTATCCATTATTGTTATTATTATTGACCTTTCTTCTTGCATAACTGTTAAATTCATCAAATAAAAATGAAATAAAAATTCCTGCGACAGACTTGAATTGCAGAAGACGAGAGGACACGAAGCTAGCACCATGTCAGACCTGGTTGCTTCATGGGACTTGTCACTCAGTGATGGGATTCACAAGGTGGAATTCGAACATGGAACCACGACAGGAAAACGAGTTATACGGGTTGATGGAAAGGTCAGTGAGATATCATGTCATGGTTTTATTTTGAGGGATTGCAAAATATGAAAGGTTATGGTGAATGACAGATGTGGGGTGTGAAGATGTATGTGGTGTAGAGTGTGTGCGTGTGTGTGTGTGTGAGGAAGAGAGGGAAAGATACAGATATAAGGTATCAAATGGAAATGAGGGTAAAAGAGGAAGCTCATTGCCTTTTTTACATCCAGCCTCCAGAAAAAAAAGAACAGATAAAGAAAAACAGGGAGAAAAGAAATAACAAATAAACCAACATTTACAAGCAAAATGCAAGAAATACTTGATGGCAAAAAAATGATACATGCTCAAATAGCAAATAAGCATATATGTACATTATGCTGACACCATTAAAATACACAAAAGCAACATCTTTCATCAGTAATGTAATTATTCAGGATGTGAAAGAGAAAGCGATGGCAAAAGAGAGAGAGAAAGAGATGTGTCACATTCACAGTTTTCCTCTAAGGCTCTATACTACAATGAGTAACATTTTTATGCTTTTTATTTCAGTCTCACCGTACCAGCAAGTAGTGTCATTTCTTTGTGTGTGTGTGTGTGTGTGTGTGTGTGTGTGTGGTGTATCTGTGGTGTTTGTGTGTGTTGTGTATATGACATATGTATGAGTGCGAGTAGGTGTGTGCCTGTTGAGTCTGTGTGTGCGTGCACATGTGTATGTGTTGTGCATGTGTGTGTTTGTGTGTGCGTGGGTGTATGTGTGTGTTGCATTTGTGTGATGTGTGTGTGTAGTGTGCATGTTGTTGTTTTGAGTGTGTGTCTGTGTGTTTTATCTTCAGTTTAACGTCTATTCACTGTAAGTGTTTTTAGACAGAAAGGAGTAAAGAAGTAGATAAAGGAAAGGGAATGCATGTGAATATTAGTGTAAAAAAGTATTCAGGTTATGTATCAGAGGAAAAGTATATTATAAGAAAAAGGTCTAAAGATATTGTGGTGTGTACTGAATGAGGTGTCATGGGAAGGAGAATATGTATATGCATATCAACAAGTGTCTGTGTGTGCTTGTGCATATGTGTGTGTGTGTGTGCACATCTGTGCATGTGCTGTGTGTGTGTTGTGTGTGTGTGGCGTGTATGTGTGTTGTTGTTGGTGTTTTTTTTGTGTATGTGTGGTGCATGTGTGTGTTTGTGTATGGTGTGTGTTGTATGTGTGGTGTGTGTGTTTATGTGAGTGAGCGCTCGCATGTGTGTATGTCCTGTGCATGTGTTGTGCGCATGTGTGTGTGTGTGACATATGGTAGGAGATATCAGGTGAAGTGACTTCATAGAAAAAGCATGGGTGACTGGTCACCCACCAAGTCTGGCGAGCTATAGTAAGCTTAACGCCTGTATTAAAACCATGGGTGACTTGGTCATGCAGATGGTACTCCATGTGAGTTTAAAACACAAGGTACAGTGTAGGTTAATGTGTGTATACAGGCTACAATGTGTGTCATGAATATATTAGAATGGGAACCATAATTCACTGGCCTCTCTTCAACAGGAAATCTACCGCATAGACTGGATGTTCAAACTGGTGGGGAGAGAACATTTCACTGTCAGTAATACCAAGTGTGTCATCACCATTGATGCTGTCAGTGGCTTTGCCTATGAGTACACATTAGAAGTCAATGGGAAACCTCTGAGGAAGTTTCAAGAAAATCAGAGCAAGATCATGAGGACCTGGACAGCATATGTGGGAGGCGTTGAAACAAGAATTGTTCTTGGTCAGTGAAATGCAAATAGTTCTTTCTGAATATTGTATGTGTGTTTAAATACATGATATGCAGATTATTGCTGTAATTATTTCTTTGGTTTTAAAGTGTCTACAGGTATGGGTGCTTGCATGCACACACACAGACACACACGTGTAGCATGGAAGGAAAAAAGTGAATGACTGGTTTGATGTTGAATGTGCACACAAAAAAAAGATGTTAAAAGGCTGTTGAAAATATTTCGGAGATGTAAAACAGAAAAGGATAAGCCAGAGAAAAGACAAGTGTATGCTGCAGCACGAAAGGAATTTGTTAAATTGAATAAAATGGAAGAATGAGAGATTCAAAACAGATTTAAAAACATGAAAGATTCAGTCAGTAACTCTAAATCAGTAACTCTGGTAAGTAATAAGATCCATAAATTGAAAAGCTTTTGCATACGACAAAATCTGTTTGGAACAATGGCATGATCTCTTCTTTAGGGTTTTTAATGATTTCAACAATACTGTAATTCAAGAAGATTTGTTAGAGGCAGAAGATGAATTTGAGCCATTATTTAATGATCCTATGTCCAAAGAAGTTGTTGCTAGTATCAGACATCTAAAACAAAGTCAAGAAAAAGTGTGTTGACAAAATTGTTGGAGAAATGCTGAAGTGGACGAATTCTGCTCTGATTGGTTTCCTTGTTCAGTTATTCAGTCAGCTTTTTGAAAATGGTATGTTTCCTTTGGAGTGGGCAAAATACATTATTATTCCTATCCACAGAAAAGCAGATGTTACCAACCCCGACAGTTATCATGGAGTATTAGTCACTATCATTCACAAGTATTGTAAGTAAAGTTTACACTCATATCTTAGATAAGAGGCTAAAAATGAAAAAAAGAACAAGCCGGTTTTAAAGCTAACTATAGTACCATAGAACACATAGAGGTGACAGACCAGAAAGACGCACAGCGCTGATTGCTAGAATGCTTGATTGCTACCAGGTGGACATAGCAGCCCTGAGCGAAACCAGGTTTGCCGGTGAAACCCAGCTGAGGAAGTTGGAGGGGGCTACACCTTCTACTGCATTGGGAAGCCAGATGGCACCCCAAGAACTTCAGGTGTGGGCTTTGCCATATGAACCAAACTTGAATGACAGCTTGACAGCCTTCCACGTGGGATAAATGATAGGCTGGTGACCCTGTGTCTGAAGCTGTCCAAGGATCGCTTTTCCACAGTTATCAGCTGCTATGCCCCGACAATGACCAACCCTGATGACATCAAAGAACCTTTCTACGAGGAGCTCAGCCGCACCATTTCAGCGGTAGACAGAAAGGACATGCTGATCATCCATGGGGATTTCAATGCCCGCGTCGGCATGGACTTCTCCTCGTGGCCAAAAGTCCAAGGACAGCATGGCACTGGCAAGTGCAACTCCAACGGACTGCTTTTGCTCTCACTCTGCACGCAGCATGGATTGACCATCACCAACACCCTCTTCCAACAAGCGGACAAGTACAAGAACACATGGATGCACCCCCACTCCAAGTAATGGCACATGCTGGACTATGTGATTGTCCGGCAGAGGGACAGAGGTGATGTTTCCATTACACACTGCATGAGAGGAGCAGTCTGTTGGTCAGACCATCGCCTGGTACGCAGCAAGATGAACATCAGACTTGCACGCAAGCTCCAACCAACCAGGCAGAAACCCCCTAGGAAGCTGAACATCATTGCCTCCCTATCACCAAGGACGTGCTGCAGCAGCAAATCCAAGCAGCTCTCCAAGACATTCCTCCATCTACTGATGTAGAAGAGGTATGGAGCACCTTTAGAGATGCTGTGTACACAGCAGCAGCTGACACACTCGGCTTTGTACAGAGGAGCCACAAAGACTGGTTTGACTCTGGAATCTCCAAGCTCCTGAACACACTGCATTTTCAGCATCAGGATCACATTTTTGATAAAGACTGCCAGAGGAAGGAGAACCAGTTCTTGCAAACCAAGCAACTTGTACAGAAGAGGCTGCGCGAGATGAAGAACACCTGGTGGGAGAGAAAGTCCAAAGAGCTTCAGTCCGTTGCAGATGCTCATGACATGAAGACCTTCCATGATGGTCTCCGAGCTGTGAATGGGCCAAGAGTCACAGGATCAACCCCTGACTGAGCCATGGACCAGACCACCCTCCTGACAGACAAGAAAGACATCCTTGCCCGCTGGGCAGAGCACTTCAACACCCTCCTCAACAGGGACTCGTCCATCTCTGATGAGGCAATTGCAGCCCTCCCACAGCTACCAGTCAGTGACACGCTAGCTGCCCCTCCCACCAAGGCCAAGACCCGGAAGGCTCTGAAGCTGACAACATCAGGAAAAGCACCAGGAGTGGATGGAATCCAGGCTGACATCTACAAGTATGGAGGCGAGGTGCTGACAGACAAGCTGACCGCCCTGCTCCAGTCTATCTGGGAGAGAGGGGAGGTCCCCCAGGATTTCAAGGATGCTTTAATTGTCCACATTTACAAATGGAAGGGAGACAAAACATCCTGTGATAACCATCGTGGAATCTCTCTCCTCTGCATCGCCAGCAAGATCTTCACCCGCATCATACTGAACAGACTGGTTGACCATGTCTCCAACAGAATCATCCCTGAAGCACAGTGTGGCTTCCACTCAGGCAGAGGAACATGTGGCATGGTGTTTGCCATACGCCAGATGCAAGAGAAGTGCCGTGAGCAGAACAAGGAGCTCCACATGGTCTTTGTAGACCTGACTAAGGCCTTCGATACGGTGAACCGCCGTGGTCTGTCGAAGATCCTCCTAAAGTTTGGCTGCCCACAGAGCCTAATCCAGCTGATTGTGTCATTCAACAATGGCATGTAGGCACAAAGTGGCAAGACAGGGTCTCCAACCTCCAGGTCCTAGAGAGGAGCGGCCTGACCAGCATCGAAAGCCTGCTGATCCCATGCCAGCTACACTGGACAGGACAGGTTGTCCGCATGACAGACAGCAGGATCCTGAAGATCCTTTTGTATGGCCAGCTGAAGGAAGGCCACCGCAAACTTGGAAGACCCTGCAAGCGCTTCAAGGACAACTTGAAGACAAACCTCAAAGCCTGTGACATAGAAATCACTTCCTGGGAAACTGATGCCCATGACTGCTCTCGCTGGAGGATGCTGTGCTGTAGTGGCATAAAGACAATTGAAAACAAGAGAATGCTGGCCATTAAGGAGAAGTGTGAGTGAAGGAATCAGGGCTCAACTTCTGGAGACGTTTTCCCATGCAACACCTGTGGGCAGTGCTGCACATCCAGAATCGGCCTCTTCTCCCATATGAGGACACACACCGACAGATAAGTCTGCCTGCCTACTCATACGTTGGACCGACGTGAGACTCCATCAAATATGGAGAAATGGGAAGATACTTTTGTATGGTGCATTAAATACTGGTTGAAACTGTTGAAGCTTCCACAAACACGCTTATGCAGACAGGCCTATGTTATGTATATATATTTTCAAATTGAGTTAGGGAAAGAGAATTGGGCTTGCAGAGTAAAGAAAGTTTTGTCAGAAAATGGTTTTGGAACTGTGTGGCTCCTCAGGTAGTGGGGAAATGCAGCAATTTATTTCAGAATTTATAGACAGACTTATTCATTCTTTTAAACTGGCATTCTGGTACGGAAACCAAAGAAAAATTAAGTTGATTTTTCTCATTTGAAAATGCATTTCAGTCTGAAAAAAGTTCAAGTATCATTACAGATAAATGGTACAGAATAAGTTATTCAAGACTTAGATTAACCTTTCCTGTACATCGTGGGCATGCTTGCACCCACACACATGGTTTTTGCTCTGTAACTAAGTAATTTTGAAGCCACTTCCATTAAATTTCATGACTTTGTTTATAATGTATCATACTACATATCAAATGAAAATTATTTAGTTTCATCAATAAACAAAGAAATATATGTACAATAAATATCCCAGTAGGTCGTGGGTGTGGGGCCACCCATACTTACAAAGAACGAGCCTTGCGCGCCATACGCTGTGGCTTCAACGTCACCCTTCCTGCTAGAGAGAGAGAGATAAGAGGTGTTAATTAGGAAATCATTCCTGCCCACCGTTCAGAGTTGGTGCCACCAAAACCAGGCCTCTGAGGTTTTACTCTGAAGTTTAACTCACTTCAAAAATCAGTATTTACTGCACTAGATAAAAGAACTGATTTATGTACAGCGCGCGTTGAATGAATTGTTTTTATTGCAGAAAAGATAATCATCGGGAGGACTATAATTGGTACTGGCGATTTTTATCGAGTTGGAAATGCCATTTTTGAGAACCAGATATTATTGTATGTCTGAAATCCATTGATCTAAATCCTGTTGATCCCAGTCAGTTTGAAACAAAGAAAACACACCTACAAAGAAGAAAAAAGCCAGGAATGCCGACCTCTGGGTCAAGGAAAGGGGACTGGTTGAACACCATACAGTAAACACTCCGTGTGCTGGTGTCTGTTATTGCATCATGCGATAAGGGAGGAGGGGAGGGGGGAAAGAAGGGGAAGGGCTAGAAAGAATCACTTGCACTTGTGTTGGCACTTTTACGATCCTTTCTGACGGCATATGGAATGGACATTTGTCTCTGTGTGTGTGTGTGTGTGTGTGTGTGTGTGTGTGTGTAGAGGATGGGGGTTGTGTGTATGCATATTGACACACAAAAGAAAGAACAGTGTTTCCTAAAAGCCTGAAATCAAATACAAAACCAAAAAAACATTTCTGTTGATAATGGAGATGAATCTTTTGTACTTCGTTTATACATCCCTGATCTAAATAACATCTACTAGCTGCAGTCACCAAATGTATCACTGCATCATCAGCTCATGTTATCTTGTTTAAGTGCATGCTATTGGAAACTGGACATGCAAGTTTGCTGAAGGAAACATAAAATTTGCTTTACTGACAGGTGTGGGTTTCCGATGGTATACCCACGACATACAGCAAGGTTTTGTTTCTTCAAAGAAAACCATAGGTTACTGTACACCCATGACTTATGGCAAGGGATCATTTCCTATAAAGAAACATGGGTTACTGTACACCCACGACATACAGTAACGGATTAGTTCCTATATAGAAACCATGGGTTGCTGCATACCCATGACGTACGGCATGGGTGTCTGTCCACCCACAACGTATGGCACACAAAATTTTAGGCGGTACACAGGAAAGGTTTAGAACACTTGGTTTCAATCCAAGTAAGAAATGGTTTGAACCTGGGACTACCATTGGATTACTATGCCCATCATGTGGTTCCCAAACTGATGATGAGAAACACTTTTTGTTTCAGTGCAAAGCTTATGATGAGTTGCAAACAAAATGTTTTTTTTCTTTTTAATCATGTGTTAATCATGTGTAGACAAAATACACGATATTGTTTCTGTTTTATCATCGGAGGATGAAATTATCATCAGATTGATTTTAAAATTTATTGTAGAAGCACAAAAAATAAGACAATGATTGTTATCAACAAGCAAAATAATGAATTAGAAGGTAGTTAACTATAGTTGGCTGAATGCTGATACATTCTGGAATGAAAGTAGGGAGTACATGAAATTACATGTGTGAGAGGATGGTTGAGTTTCCTTTTTGACTCACTTGTGTAAACAAAGTGAGTCTATGTTTTAACCTGGTGTTCGGTTGTCTGTGTCTGTGTGTGTGTGTGTGTGTGTGTGTGTCCGTGGTAAACTTTAACATTGCCATTTCCTCTGCAAATACTTTGTCAGTTGACACCAAATTTGGCATAAAAATAGGAAATATTCAGTTCTTTCCTGTCATCTTGTTTAAAATAATAATGGGCACCAAAAAAATTATAAAAAAAAAGAAGCCAAAGTATATGCAAACTGAATTTACTGTTATATTTATATTTTTTTATTCTCTAAACTTGGCACTTTGATCTGATATTCTGACACAACAACAAGAGCAGTCATTTTTATCATCTTTTGTTCAAACAGGAACTTCTTTTGCTAAGCATGGAAGTTATATTTCTGGTGCATGTCTTTGGTGCAGATAGTAAAAAATGGAAATTAATCTAATTAATGCTAGGGGGGTTAATTTGCTTTAAATTGATCTTTCTCATCTTAAATATTACATTTTGAAATTATACTCAATACATTAAAAGCATGTGTGTTTTACTCTCAGTGTACAGGGCTTTCACTATGTTCATTCACCCAAGTGGTCTTTTTCAGAAAATACTAAAATCAATACTACGAGTGGACTTTATAGATCTATTGGCTGAGCCCTGAAGGTCATGGGCAAAAATCAGTTGCGTACACATATTTATACATATTCAAACCGCGTGCTCATATTCTTCGGGAACGTGAAGGATGCCATTTTGTTTCAAGTCATTGACCTGCCCGTTCAATCCTATATTCAATCGACAATACACGATAACATGTGATGGAAAGTTGGAGGAGACTGTTCAATATTTATTCAGAGAAAGATTTGTGAACGCCTCATCACTTACTGGATTATGCCCCAAACTGCCATAAAAATATCAACAAAATCAGACGGAATTCACAGTTAAAGATAATAAACCATGAGAGTTAATACCCTTGATGAAACGTAAAAATTTCCAGTATTGACTTTTCTCAAAATGAAGTCCTTTTCACTTCATACGATGTTTAGAAGTACTTGTACTTGGCTCTACATGTTATTAGTTTAACAAAATACTCAATTTTCATATCAACTTTAAAACTATAAACCTAGAATGAACATAAAAGAGAAATTAAATCAACCGTGTCATACATTCTTGGCGGGTGTCGTTAAAGTTGTACATCTATCTAGATCCAGAGAAAACAGCTAAATGTTGCAGTGTGATTGCCGAGATAGCCACGTCTCCTTTACCGCGGACTTAAAAAGAATTTTTAATTGCCCTTAAAGATTTTTTGAATGCCCAAGATACACCAGAATAATATGATTTAAACAGTGTTCTCACTGTGAATACCACAATCGATTTATCGCCCTTTAAAAAAGCATGTTTAAATGTTAAATTTTTTAACGTCAGTTAAGGAGCCACAATAGTGTATTCGTTAAGACAGTTTCTTCTCGCCCGAACACGCAGGGTTCGAATCTGCCGTCAGGGCTTTTTCTTTTTTTCTTTTTTCTTTTTTTTTTTTAACCTGAAGCTTTATACTAACAAATACAAAACACATTTTAACGATTAGTTGGGTTTTTTTAAAGTGTATCACAAGTGAGTCTTGAAGGCCTTGCCTCTCTTGTTCTTTTTTCTTTAAAGTGTTGAAGAGATACATTGCATACATATATGGTGACAGTGTTACCAGTCTTTCTTTAACTGCAATGTCTAGAACTGTTAGATCACAGAATTATAATCTCTTGACATGGAAAAAAAGAAAAGATTTTTGTTGCCCCTTGTCAACAGACCTTTGCAGGCAATGACAATAAAAAAAAACCTTCAAGTTTCTCTCTCTCTCTCATTGATAATAACATGAACCAGTGGGCGAAAGGGTGGTGACCTACTGGGGATTATTATTTGTATACTTTTATGCATGACAAGTAATTCAAGGTTGGGGACACTCTCTATGCTCTGTCTTATCCATTTCTGTTTATATGCCGACCCACAGAAGTCAAGATAAATGTTGTCACAATCTGTTATATATAAAAAAAAGAAGAAAAAAAGAAAGAAAATAAGAAGAAAGCCACCCTACATTGGACTTTTGGAGGAGCAAGATAGGGTTGGTCAGTCTGTATGTCTGCCTGTCTGCCTGGTCGACCACCTGACTGTCTTTATGATTGATTTTAACTTTTATACACAGTGTATAAATTGTACAATTTCCTTCCATATTATTGTCTTGAGTCTTTTGTTTTTGTCCCTTTTGTGTGTGAGAGAGAGAGAGAGAGAGAGAGAGAGAGAGAAACTTTTTTTTCTTCTTTTTTTCCCCATCTATTCTGAATTGTCATAATGAATTTATATACAAAACAAGAGAGGCAAGGCATTCAAGACTCACTTGTAATACACTTAAAAAAAAAAAAAATCTAATCATTAAAATGTGTTCTGTATTTGTTATTATAAAGCTTTTGGTTAAAAGAAAAAGAAAAAAGAAGAAAAAAAAGTCCTAACGGCAGATTCGAACCCCATGTGTTCGGGTGAGAAGAAACTGCCTTACTCTTTACACTATCATGGCTCCTTAACTGACGTTAAATCGATTGTGGTATTCGCAGTGAGAACGCCGTTTAAATCATATTATTCTGGTGTATCTTGGGCATTCAAAAAATCTTTAAGGGCAATTAAAAATTCTTTTTAAGTCAGTGGTAAAGGAGACGTGGCTATCGCTGCAATCACACTGCAACATTTACCCGTTTTCTCTGGATCTGGATAGATGTCCAAGTTTAGTTACACCCGGTTGACATGGTCAGTTCAATTTCTCATTTATGAATAAATATTTAACGGTCTCCTTCTCCAACTTTCCATCACATGTTATCGTGTATTGTCCATTGAATATAGGATTGAATGGGCAGGTCAACAACTTGAAACAAAATGGCGTCGTTCGCGTTCACACAGAATATGAGCACGTGCTTTGAATATATAAATATGTGTACGCAACTGATTTTTGCCCATGACCTTCAGGGCTCAGCCAATAGATCTATAAAGTCCACTCGTGATATTAATTTTAGTATTTTCCGAAAAAGACCACTTGGGCGAATGAACATAGTGAAAGCCCTGTACACTGAGAGTAAAACACACAAGCTTTTTATGCATTGAGTATAATTTCAAAATGTAATGTTTAAGATGAGAAAGATCAGTTTAAAGCAAATTAAGCCCCCTAGCATTAATTACAGATTAATTTCCATTTTTTACTATCTGCACCAAAGACATGCACCAGAAATATAACTTCCATGCTTAGCAAAAGAAGTTCCTGTTTGAACAAAAGATGATAAAAATGACTGCTCTTGTTGTGTCAGAATATCAGATCAAAGTGCCAAGTTTAGAGAATTAAAAAAATATAAAGATAACAGTAAATTCAGTTTGCATATAATTTGGTTTCTTTTTTTTCTTTTTCTTTTTCTTTTTTTTTTTTTTTCTTTTTTCTTTTTTTTTGTGCCCATCCCAGAGGTGCAATATTATTTTAAACAAGATGACTGGAAAGAACTGAATTTTTCCTATTTTTATGCCAAATTTGGTGTCAACTGACAAAGTATTTGCAGAGAAAATGGCAATGTTAAAGTTTACCACGGACACACACACACACACACACACACACACACACACACACACAGAGACAACCGAACACCGGGTTAAAACATAGACTCACTTTGTTTACACAAGTGAGTCAATAAAACGGTGGTCGACCCAAGAAAGTCCGGGACACAAACACACACACACACACACACACACACACAGGTTTCTCTCTGTCTCTCTCTCTCTCTCTCTCTCTCTCTCTCTCTCTCTCTCAAGTATGTGCATTTGGTAGTGTTAAGCAATTATAATAAATATATAAATAAATATATGTATACATATATATATCTTTATATATATATGTATATATATATCCATATATGTGTGTGTGTGTGTGGGGGGGGTTACATTTAATTTGCATGTGATGGTGGAATTAATGTATTTAGACTTGATAAGGAACAGATTTTTAAAAGTAGGGAAGACCATTTAGATCAGATACAGAATTATAAGTTTTGTAAATGTTATCATTGAAAAAGACACTTGTTTTTGCAGAAAAAGACACACTGGATGTATGGGTGAATGGACAAAAGATGGAAACAACGGTATGTATTTTACGTTTCACATGCACGTATGGCATGTGTTAGAATCGCTGACTGTAAGTTTATCATTTGTTTTGTTTCTGTATTTGTTATTACAGAAATAGAAAAGAAAAAATACAAAGCTACAGAATGGTAATTACAGACTTTGGCAGAACTTATCCTGGTATTTACATATAGATCTGTTCAGTGACATAGACAACGTGTAGTATTTATAGGCTGCAGTATTAGTGTAATATTTACAGTATTTACTTTTTCTTCTTTTTTTAAAACTTGATTTTCAATTAATTTCCTTATATTTATGGGCACATTACTTCAATTTCATATTGCTTGAGGACAAACAATGCAGGGTTTCATGTTTGAAACAGGCTGACTTTAACCCAGAACAGATTCTATTTTTAAAGACATTTGTGCCACTGAAAAATGTTTTGATATTGCCAGATTGTTCACTAGCATTTTCTAAGGAATGAATATCAATTTCAAATATTGGTGGTATCTTGTTGCTGTATTTAAAGAATATCTGTTTAACCCAAGGATGCCTGCATGACGGGATAACTCATCAGCGCAGCCATATATGTTTTGCTGCCATAGTGACAAGATAACTGGTAATTGAAATATTGGACATTTCCCTGGTCTGTATTAAGTTCGTTGAGAAAAAACACAGGTAGCTTAGTTTTGGGAATCTTTCTAGATTCTATTGATAGCTAGAAACCCCATCTATGCGAAGAGGGAGTCCTTTATTTGAATGATTTGGTAGGGTTACTGGCTGTGTTTTGCTTGGCTCGTCACATGCTCAGCAAAATGGCGACATTCAGCTAAAGCTCTGTGATCAGTTTCAAACAAAACTACCAGAATTGCTTTTTTCAGCTGATGCTCAGAAATAATTGCAGCATGAAGCAGAAGAGGAAGACAGTGATGAACTTTTATTGGACAATTCGATAGAAAATCAAGGGAGTGACTGACAAGATTGACGATTGGTGAGTGACACTTTGCATAGCAGACTTGGCCCACATGACTGACAGTGTTGCTGACTGAAATAGGAGCAGTAGGAGCAACATTCTTGGCACTGAGCTAATGCAGGGGAGGTGTCATGGTAGAAATAGGGTGAGGGGAACTGGACAAAGTGTAGTGGGTCAGAGAGGGGGCAGAGGAGGAGTCATGGCTTTACTGTGTTTGAGTGGATCAAGGTAGGGCCAACAAACAACATGCAGCATGTTATTCACAACTTTACTGGCGACAGTGGACTGAGAAAAAAACCCACACAGCAAAAGACTGCATGGGCTTTTTCTCTTTGTATATGTGTAGCCAAGTGCTCAGCTGGCTTCAAATACTGCTTCACACACGAGCTGTATAGCAGAAGCCTTTTTTGCAACTGACCTGCCGATCTTCAGTGACTCGTGCATAATGTGTGACACCATTCCAAATTTGAATGCAAAGCCCAGTCTAAACAAATGCTCAGACCATTTATTAAATCAAATCCGTGTATCAGTCACTGCCAGATCATACCTGTTGTGCTTACACACACGCAGTTAAATCAGTTAGAAACATTGTTGATTTCAGTTTAATCATTCGTCAGTGCAGGATTTCAACTGACGCTAAGATTACGTCATTTTGTCTTTTCATCACACATACAGTTTACAGTTCTATTTGTGACTGCTGTTGGAAACTAAAACCACACTATTATAGAGTTTAGATGAGAAAAGATCAGGCATTTAGAAATTACAAAGCTGATTTTCATTGTTGACACTTAACAACAATCACTCCACAACCAGTGTCACTTGACGGCTTGGGCTGAGTTGAAAACTGTTTCCAACACACCATATTTAATCAGTTATCTCTTTTGTTAGATCAGTAAACTACAAGTATTATATACTGGCAGAATTGTCGCAATTCCATCTTTAAATCTATCCGGTTGTGTTTGCCTACATTAAACTGATTTAATGCAGCTTCTAACTTTCAGTGACAAACTCGTTAAAACCTGATCAGTCCAGGTGACTTCAATTAAGATTATAAATTCATCTTAAATAATCAACACTTCACTTTATACTCTGTAGAAAGGTGGTGTTGAGCTCTGTGTTTTGCGATCAGTCTACAAAAGTGGCGTAGCCGACAAGATATTGATCCCACAACTTGATCCAACAACAGTATTCATCCAAGAATATTTATAATCAGTTCTCTTTATTGTTTTAATTCTTTAATCCCATTATCAAAATTAATTCATAATTAAACCCCCTTACCACTAAGTTTGTTAAATATGATAATATATGAAATTTGTTGAGGAAACCAATTTGTATGCACAGTAGATACTCCTTCTTCTTCTTCTTCTTCTGCGTTCACTCGTATGCACACGAGTGGGCTTTTACGTGTATGACCGTTTTTTACCCCGCCATGTAGGCAGCCATACTCCGTTTTCGGGGGTGTGCATGCTGGGTATGTTCTTGTTTCCATAACCCACCGATCGCTGACATGGATTACAGGATCTTTAACGTGCGTATTTGATCTTCTGTTTGCATATACACACGAAGGGGGTTCAGGCACTAGCAGGTCTGCACATATGTTGACCTGGGAGATCGTAAAAATCTCCACCCTTTTACTCACCAGGCGCCGTCACCGTGATTCGAACCCGGGACCCTCAGATTGACAGTCCAACGCTTTAACCACTCGGCTATTGCGCCCGTCAGTAGATACTCCAACATGTACAGATAAATCCAGGTTGGCAGAAAAAGATATTCCAGACTATCAGTATGGACAGATACAAATGTGGTTGAAATGAAACAGTTCTTGAGTCTGACTTCACTGATGGGCATGATGAATTTTTTCAAGAAAACTGATTTGAATGAAGGGATTGGACAAACATATCTATGCTGTTATCACTTGGAGTAGTTACACTGGATCATGTATATATATATATATGTGTGTGTGTGTGTCTCTTTTAAAAAAAAAATTGTAGCTGCTTTAGAATGTTTTGTGTGTATACTTTTTATCCATTTGTTCAGAAAATACTATACCAATTATACCAGCTGAATACATAGGTGGCATCTACAAGTTCAAGCAATGATACCATCTGTTATCGAAAATAGATTCAGATTCAAGTTTCAAGGAGGTCGTGAAGCTTGCGGAGTGGTGCGTATATGCTACACCACATCTGTTTCAACATAGTTCCTTTTAACAGGGAGCAGATGCCTGACCTACACATAAATCCAAAGTGCTGGTCAGACCTTGAAGAGAATTTGTTGAAGGTCTGTTGTTGGAAAACATCTTTTAAAAGGATTTGTTATGGTCTGTCCCACAGGGAGAATTTGTGGACGATGGAACAGAGACCCATTTTGAACTGGACAACAGCCATTCTGCATACATCAAAGCCACATCTACAGGAAAGCGGAAAGACGGAATTGTGCATACTTTGTATATCAATGATGCAGAAATTCCTGTGGCAACAGAGTAATGACTAAGTCTGACAGAGATACTGTTTACTGTGTTGTGCCTGTTGTTTAGAAATAAAATGGTATGGAGACACACACACACAAAATTTTCAGGTGGGAGAATGATAGACTGGAGCATTTGGTTGTGTTGCCTTATTACTCTGCACAAATGAATACCACTACAGACACTGTCTATGTTATCTTGTAACTCTGCACAAATGAATACTACAGACACTGTCCAAATGCACAGTTCTGATATACTCAGAAATGTAGGATTATTTTTCATTTCCAGAAAACCTTCATGTCATATGGAAGGTAAAAAACCCCACTTTTTTTTCAAGAATGTAGTCGCACATAATAAGGCTGGTAAGGTTTTATTGACTCACTTGTTTAAACAAAGTGAGTCTGTGTTTTGACCCGGTGTTCAGTTGTCTGTGTGTGTCTGTATGTCTGTGTGTCCATAGTAAACTTTAACATTGCCATTTTCTCTGAAAATACCAAATTTTGGCTTAAGAATAGTAGGAACAAAATCTTCATTGTCATACCAATAATAGGTTTTAAGTCTCCTGAATTGAGCTGTATTTCCTGTATCATTAACAGTATATTTCATTGAGGCTATTTCTGGAATTCCGAAAACACCATATGTTGGGTTATTTCCCTTGAGGACTTACGAGAGGTTGTGAGAGTCGCTTGGTGGGCATAAATCATAATTATGGACTGTGATTGTTGTGTGTTCATTTAAGGCTGAAACATCACACCATATTACCACATCTCAGTTGCAGTAGCGTAGGCGATGCTTGTTTAGAAAACAATGTGACCTTGTTTTTCTTGTTCGCAATTAAAAGGAAATAAATACAAATTCTGGACAGAAAACATACAGTGACACAGACTATATCATCGACGTGTTTACTATATTATTATGAATATTTTAAAGTGGATACTCAATTAACTGAAATGAAAATAAAAGAGAAATTGAATCGACCGTGTCATACTTTCCAGCGAGTGTAACTAAATTTGTCGTACGTCTCTCTAGATCCAGAGAAAATGGCTAAATCTTCCAGTGTGATTTAGGTGGTGGCAACGTCTCCTTGATGGCAGACTTGAAAGAATTCTGAAATGCCTGAGATACACCCAAATAACATGATTTAACAGCTTTATCACTTCGAATACTGCAATCAATTTATCACGCTTAAAAAAGCATGCTTAAATGTTAATTTTTGAGCGTCATTGATAGATCCGCAATAGTGCAGTGACAAAGATATTTTTTCGCGCCCGAACATGCTGTGTTCGAATCTGCACTTGGGGCTTTTTTTCTTTTTTAAACTGAAGCTTTAAACACAGAACACATTTTAACAATTAAATTCATTTGATTTTTTAAAAGTATATCACAAGTGAGTCTTGAAAGCCTTGCCTCCCTTGTTTCAAGTTGGTTTTAATTAGTTGTATTGCCCTGAGATGGCTGAAGTGTTTGACCAGTTCAAAGTTGATTCAGACAAGCAAATAGTTCATTTTGTCAAATAAAACTGTTAATGAAAAGAGTAATTTTCTCTGGGGAGTGAGTGTTGACCAAGTTTTCAAAAATGCTAAAGCATGCATTAGAGATGTTTTGAAATTTACAGAGTGATAAATTTGTTAAGTCAATAAAATAGAAGCAGACAGAAGTTGTATTAACATTTGTCTTATCCCATTAATGATTTGCATTATTACTACAAATCAAAACATATAGCAGGAAAAAGAAAAATGAAATTCAAGATTACCTCTTCCAAAGAATCTCAAATTTACAAAGGTATTGAAAGAAAAGCAAATATTATTCATCTCAGCTTGCATTAACCATTTTGAACCCTCACTCCACCTCATTCCTGCTTAAGACTATCTGTTGTTGATGGGAATAATGAAATGAAAAATGTGGTTAAAAGGAAATCATATCCTGCAGTGACTATGTTACCTTGCGAAAAAGACTTTAACCCTGTTTTAGAGACATTGGAATGCGTAAATTTACAGACAGAAATTTCCCTCCAGACTTCTCTTTCACTCTGCTATGGAATCAAAAGTTGTTGAAAGTACTGGCACACACTCTGCAAAAGTTTTGTAACAAAATGATGTTTGAGCCACTGTTGGGCATGGTCAGTTCCAACTTTCAGAATTTTCAAGGAAGCGTTCATATTATGTCTGACTATAGGCATTGGCAATAGAGCTGGTGTTCATTTGCATATATTATGTTTGATGAGTGTGGTGTGTGTACTTGTGTATGAGAGAGAGAAGGGGAGAGGGAGAATGAGGTGTTAACTTTTTCCAGGGTAATGTTTACAATGGTACGTGTTTGTTTTGTACATCAATCATTCCAAAATTTATGTCACATCCTAAGAACAATTGAGTGTTTGGAGTGATAGAATGAATTTATGATGAAATGTGATTTTTTTTTTCACTTGGACTTTGTTTTATTCCAAAGCATGTCGTTCAGTTAGCTCCTCTGTGAATTGATGGCGATGCAAATATCCCTTCCTATGTGGTTTTGGTTCTGCAACTGCATTTTAGTTTTATTATTTGAAGTTTTTTTCAGAATCAGGTGGATCTTGTCAATCTGTGGCATACTGCCACGATTTTGTTTGCCTATTTACTGAAGGATACAGAACAACTTTCAGACTGTTGTGGTGAAAAGAGAACAGTGGTAACATTTGAAACCTCTTGCAAAGCACTTCATGTCCTCCTTGGTCTATTTTTAAAGACATTTTTATTGGTTCTTATTTCAGTCAGTCCAATAAGAGTTTGTGTGCCATCTCAGCCAGTCATACAGTTTTTTCAACTCTGCAGTGTCATGGTGTTTTGAATCTCCAAAGTCATTTCCAGAAATTATTCATTTCTGCACAGAGTGTACCATCAAACACCTGTATAACTTGTTTACTATTGATGTTTTCAGATGAATTTCTTATTTCTGTGATGATTTACAGTGAGTGGCACTCCTGCCATTCATAGATTAAAAAAAAAAAAAAAAGCTCCAATAACTTAATAAAAGAAATATTCAGTCTATATGCCTTTTTTAAAGGATGAACATGGTAATGTAAATGGATAAGTATATATATATATATATATATATATATATATGTGTGTGTGTGTGTGTGTGTGTGTGTGTGTGTGTGTGTGTGTGTGCGTGTGTGTGTAATACTTAATTGCTAGCTTTCACTTATTTACTGGCTTAAGTTAATTCCCATGAAGACTTATTTTCATATTTTACTTGTCAGTATATATCTACTGTATTGGTGTAATGGCAGAAATTGCATGTGTAAGTTCAGTATGGTCTGATCTTGATTAAATATGTGATAATTACTGTAATGTTTGTTGTGTGTTTATTTTTGAACGGCATCATGTGTTTATCCATGCACTGAGTTTATCCATGTTTGGAGTACGGCGAACTCCAACATGGCAAGCGCTCCCATGGAGGCCAAAAGAAGTGCTTCAAAGACACTCTGAAAGCTTCTCTGAAGGCCTTCAGCATCAGCCACGACACATGGGAGCTGAATGCAGTGGACAGACCAAAGTGGCATTCAGCTGTCCACAAAGGCGCCAAATCCTGTGAGGCCAACAGAATCGCTGCAGCAGAGCAACGCAGACAGGCCAGGAAAAGCAGTGCCAGCAAGTTCCCGACAGCTGCCACCATCCCGTCCACACTGCGTCAGAACCTTCCGGGCGCGGATTGGCCTGACCAGTCATCTGCACACCCACAGAGCCCAACCCACCCACCCCCCGGATGACTAGATGGTCTTCGTCGATCCCGACAGACGAACCACATTATCCATGTTTATCCATATACTAAGTAAACCTTTAACTTTTGTGCTTGTGTTAATCAGATGATGGTTGTAAACATCATGTCAGTATGTTTCATCCCACTTGATTTTTTCTTCCCCCTCCTCCACACACTCACACTTCTAGATTATACACACACTCAGAGATGCACACACACACACACACACACACACACACACAAAGTAACTAAATCAGGGTGTGTTAAATTAGGATGTGTATCTTATACACACATCACTATACACAAGCTAAATTTTCTAATATTTTTTGTTTATAATCTATCCATGATATTTGTGGATATATACAGAGTCCTTATTTACTTTGTTTTTCTTTCTGAAGTAAACAGTATGGAATTAATCAGTGTTTGCCTGTTCTGACTCATCTTCTGTCCCTTTTCTTCTTTTTCCTTCGTATTGTAATGTGTTGTCTTTATTTATTAAATTGTCAAATTCTTTCTTTTCTAATGTTTTCCTGTACAGAGGATTTGAATTTATTATGTCCATGTTGTCTCTCTTCTTCTGGGGTTCACATTGTACATTTCTTTGAAGGACATGGAATCTTGAAGTCTTGGCAACATGTTGGCAATATGCATGTCTTAAGAACTGAAGATTGTGTTTATGAACTTTGGTAAAAGTCTATGTATTTTTAGAAAGTGCATTATCAGTTTAATGAAAACGTGATAATAGATAACAGGCTATCTATCTTTCTATCCGGTAGTCTCGTAGACTGTGGGGGCACCACACATTTGGCAACCAGCCTCCTCCATTCCTCGCACTTGTCTGTCCTTCTAACTGTCTCACTCAGGGTCAGACCTGTCCATTCTAAGCTGTCTTTGTCTTCCCATCTCTTCTTCTGTCTGCCTCTTCTTGCTCCCTGTGCTATTCCCTGCAGGAAGGTCTTGGCCAGTCACGATGAATGCAAGACGTGGCCATATTACTTCAATTTCCTTTTCTTTACAGTGGTCAGTAGATCATCATGTGGCCCAATAGCTTGCTTAACTCTTCCACACACTTCAATGTCATCTGCAAAATGCAGGTTGGTGATTGTCCTGCAACTTATGCTGCCTGTTTCTTCATGGTGTTCAAGCTTGTTAGTCATGTTCCTCTTCAGAAAGATGTTGAAGAGAGTGGAAGATAGTAAAGAGCCTTGTCTAACTCTAACAGTATTCTGACCCAGTCTCCAGTGCTGCCGTTGAAGTAGACTGTGCTGCTGGCCTTTTCATACAGATGTTGTATCACCTTCATCAGGTTGGTCTTGATGTTGTACAGCTTCGTAGTTGCCCACAAGGCTGCATGTGATACCCTGTCAAAGCCTTAAGGCCTTCTTAAAAACCACAGACATGGTAAAGGTCTTGCTGGTGTTGTAGGTACCCCTCGCATCATATCTTGAAGTTAAAGATTTGTTCTGTTGTACTGCACCCTTGTCTGAATAGGTAACATGCATAAGTAAAAACATTTAGTTAACAAAATAAGTTAAGATTTAATTTGAGAAATCATAATTTTTTTTATGTATGCACACTGAATAAATGAACAAGTACAGGAACATGTGAATGCGTATTGTGTGTATGTGCACAATTTGTGTCTGAATGTAACTGTATTCATGTGTGTAATTGTATGTGTGAGCGTGTGTGTCTGTGATATAGAGAGAAAGAAATTACTGTTAATGTATTTGAATATATATTCTTTTGTTTGTGTTTTATTTATCTTTGATGCAAAGACAAATATTACTTTTACAGTCACTTATACTGTTTAATCAGCTCTGGGTTGGACAATGTCTGGATTATTTATTTCTCTGAATGATTTTTGCACACAAACTGCAGTTTCTGTTGTGATGGATAATGGTAAAAATACTCTCTCTCTTGGACTTCCATTGCAAAATGATGACTGTGTCATAAGATGGATTTAGAAGACATGTAGACCACAATGATGTTCTGGTTGTTTTCTTCGTCTGTACCTGTTACACAAGATGCTGAGAAGAGAGATAATTAACTCTGTGTTTGCTGTGCTTGCTGTGTATACCCGTTTTCTTTCATATCAGTATGTGGTCTTTGAATCCAAATCTGTGTTTCTGATTTATTGGTTTGTGAGAAAGGATGGAGAGGAGCACAGGTAAAGTGGGTGAGGTGCTGTGATGTGGAGAATGGGATGGGTAGGGGAGAAGAGGGTGGAGGCAGTTAAGAGTTGGTGTGCTCGTTATCAGTACATTCCAAACTTATTTAGACTGCAGTGTGAGAAATTTGACAATAAACCTGATGTTTTTGTGTGCGTTGTGTCTCTGCTTTTTTTGTTGTTGCTCTTTTTTATGTTTGATTCAAATGCAGTTATATTCTGTCAAGTCTTGCTTCCTGTTCTGGCTTTGGCCTGTAAAGATTGGAAAACTGACATAATTTGCGTGTATCCATTCATGTGCACAGACATAGACACACACTCACAGTCATAAACACACACATATATATTACAATCATGCAATCAGAAGGCCATTATATGTCTGCATCTAAAACATCTTTTCTTGCTTTTTGTTTTGTTTTCTCATGGGGTATAGAGCTCTTTGTTCTTTTTTGATATTCTTGTCTTTCATTCAAATTCCAATGATCTGAACGCACAAAAAAGGTACAAGTTAGACGAGAGTTTTCAGGATATATATTCTTTTGACATTTTCTAAAGATATTTTATTTGAACAGTTTTCAGTTTTCAACCCCTTTTTGTGTGAATTTCTTCTGGTCTTCGCTGTAAAATGAATTCTACACCATTTTATTGTAAATGTTATGGCAATCATTGTGTTTGCTCCTTGTGTTTGCTCCAGAGGTGTTTGACAAGAAAGAATAACATAACAATAAATAGTTGGACAAACTTTTGACCAAGTTTTCAGTTTGTGTCATTTTCTTCACATGTCTGTGTGTGTGAGTGTGTGTGTGTTTTGGCATGCATGGGTGAGGTGTATATATATAATATATAATATAGATAGGTAGATAGATATTCTTCTTGATAGTCCATCATAGACCAAAGATGATGCAGTCTGTGTTCTCAACAAGTGGCTCCGCAGTTGAGGTACACAGGCACCTGCAAGAGTTACAAAGGAAGTCTGGGGCAGATGCTGCAATGCAACTTCTGTTTCTTGCAGCAGTGAGATGTTGTTGGTCCTCTTCAAAGTCAGCATTTATAACTGAAATGAGTGACCTCCATTCTGCTCTGTTAGCTGCAGATACTTCAAGTTTGTGACGCTGTATGCTGTTCCACTTGAAGTACCTCTTCAGAATGTCCGTATACTCAGTTTGGACTTTACTTGTCTGCTTGAGCCTTCCATGAGCTGACCATACATCAGTTGTCTCAGTATGTGACTGTCATCCATTCTGATGACAGGGCTGTTCTAGCAAAGCTGAGCTCGTTAAGCCAGCTCTGTCCAGCGCTTATTGGTTTATTCCTTTGTCCTACCAGCAGATGCTCATGATCATGCACAGCAGTCTCATATGGAACTGTTCCAGATGATTGATGTGCAGGTGATATGGGTCCCAAATTTCACATCCATACAGCAGTGAAGAAATGACAACAGTTTTGTAGACAGATCTTGTGGACAATATGATGTCTTTCTGCTGAATGTACTTAACTCTCAGTCTTCCGAGTGCTTGGCTGGCCTTCAGGATTCTGGGTGTGATCTCTTTATCCAGTATGCTGCCCAGGTACTTGCAATTGATGAGAGGGGCTAGTGGGGGGAGGTGCATGTGTGTGTGTGTGTGCAGGACGCACACAACGTATGTGTTTGTGTATAAGTGTGTGTGTGCGGGAGGAGGGGAGAGGGTAGTAAAATTTGGGCATTTGCTGGGGAAAATATAGTGATCTTGGGGGGGGGGTGTAATACGGGGACGTAATCATGCCGTATCAAATTATGCAAGAACATTGTATTAAATGAACATAGGGCTTTAGTAACATTGATAAAGCAGTAAAAGCTCGGGAAATGAAAAGAATTGAAATAAGGAAATACGTTAAAATTTGCTAAAAGTGTATACACCAGGGTATTATGAGCATTTTAGTTTGGTGTGAAGTGTCTGCTGGGTCAGATGGAAGAGGTTAGGCAGTGGAGGGAGAGTAGTAGAATGAGGTGGAGGTGGGGGGGGGGGGGAATGAGGATGAGAGAGTAGGATGGGGGGGGAGGGAGGGGGGGGAGAATAGGACGGGGGGGAATATAGGGGGTGAGGGTAGGGTGGAGACAGGGGAAGGGGAAGGGAAAGTAGACCAGGGGTTGGTAGATGGAGAAGGGAGAGTAGGGGGGGAGGTAGAACAGAAGGTAAATTGGGGGGAAGGGAGAGTAGGCGGGGGACAGAAGGAGGGAGAGTACGACTGGGTTGGCGTGGAATGGAGACGGATGGGAAAAGGGAGGATAGGACAGGGGGGGGGGGGGGGGTTGATGGGTAGGAGGGGATCACAACCAATAATTCTACTACATCCTTTGAAGAAAATATGTGCTCTTTTTACTTTCTTTCTGTTAAGAAGCATCTGCAGGTGATTATATCAAATACAGAGTTACTGCAGGGGGTAGGAGGCCCATGAGTAGAGGGGGTAGCCAGACTGAGGGTAACGGGAGTAGGAGCATATAAGAGGGGGATAGTAGGAAGGGAGGAGATGGGTAAGGGAGAGTAGGACAGGTGGTGAGATAGGAAAAGGTAGAGTAGGACAGGGGATGTAGAACAGGTGGGAGATAGGGGGAAATGGCGAATAGTACAGGGGGAAGAGATGGGGGGATGGGAGAGTAGGAGAGATAGGATGGTAGGGGGAAGGGAGAGTAGGAGAAGGGGAAATAGGTGTAGAAGGACAGGTGAGAGATGGGGTGGGGGAATGGGAGGCTAGGACAGGTAGGTTGGTAGGGGGAAGGGAGAGTAGGACAGCGAGCGGGGATAGGGGGATGGGAAAGTAGGACAGGTGGACAGGTCTCTCAGTACACACACACACACACACACACACACACCAAATAAATACATTAATATTCGGTACACACACACACACACACATACACGCAGAGAGAGAGAGAGAGCGAGGGGTGATGGAGACATGGAGATAGATTTATATTTACTTGTTTGTGTGTGTGTCTTTTTAAGCCACTGATTATTAGACATGTTCAATTCCGTGGATTGTAAGACAATATTCTAAACACTGAGCAGATTGCATTTTGATCTTGATGATGAATAAGACAGAGAAAGACAGGAAGGTGGGGTGGTGAGGGACGGATATGACTCAGTCGATTGTTGAATATTGGCACAAAGGGTAGTGAAGGTGGGTATTCCATCTATTAATCAAAGGGCAGTAATTTCCAACTAAACCCTTTGTTTGTTTGTTTTTTTTTACCCAAAACGACATAATCATTTGATTTCTCCACTTCACATGCAGTTTGACACGATGGTAAAGCAGTGTTTGCTAATGAGTATACATGCTGAGAGCAGCTGAATAACTTTAATGATGTATCACACCTTATCTTTTTGTCATGTAACGTCTTATGTTAGTAAGGTAATTATGCAAGATTTTTATTTATTTATTTACTTATTTATTTTAAGAATGGTAGCGGCATCAGAAAAATGTTGGCAAAATTAAGCTCTGAGTTAGGGTGATCTCTGCGGGGATCACACCCAGTAACTCTACTCCTCCGTTCTTTAGAGGAAATATGTGCTCTTTTATCTTTCTTTCTGTTGCGAAGCGTCTGCAGGTGATTATATCAAATACAGGGTTACTGCAGGGGGTAGGAGGTCGAGCAATGGAGGTGGTAGCCAGACTGAGGGTAACGGGAGTAGGGGCATGGAAGAGGCGGATAGTAGGAAGCGGGAGGGGGGAGTAGGGGGATAAGAGATTAGGACTGAGCTGCTGGGAAATGGGGGGATGGGAGAGTTGGACAGGAGTGGATGCGGGTGGAAGTGAGAGTAGGATCGGGGAGGTGGGAGTTTAGGACAGGGGGTAGGTGGGGAGGATGAGAGATTAGGACAGGGGGAGATGGTGAGAGGGAGAGTAGGACAGGGAGGATATGGGGTAAGGGAGACTAGGACAGGTGGTAAGATAGGGAAAAGGAGAGTAGGACTGGGGAGGTAGGGCAGGTGGGAGATGGGGAAAATGGAGAATAGGACAGGAGGACAGATGGATGGATGGGAGAGTAGGATAGTGGGGAGATGGTGGGAGGGAGAGTAGGACAGGCGGGAGATGGGGGGAGGGAGAGTAGGACATGGGGGAGATGGTGGGAGTGTGAGTAGGACAGGGGGAGATGAGGGAAGCTGAAGTAGGACAGGGAGAGTAGGACAGGCAGGAGATGGGGGGGGGGGGGGGGTACCAGCACACTGTGGCATCAGAGGCAACGAAAAAGCGGGCATTCTGGGAAAAGACAGTGCACAGAAGGAGCAGGCCAACAAACTGGTGTCATACGATGAAATCAAGACAATCATCAAGGCACAGCAAGGAATAAAGTGGCGCCTCCAGCACCCCAAATATAACCCAGAAGACAGATACCATTTGCTGGAACGACGGGAACAGGTCAAGATCTTCCGCCTGAGGACTGGAAACAACCGCCTGCTCCACCACATGCACACAAAATTTGGCATTGGACAGAGTGGAGAATGCCCTTGTGGTGAGGGACCAATGACAACCGACCACATCCTTCAAGACTGTACGACGCATGCAGCATCCAGGAGGAAGTACTGGCCAACACCGACAACAGTGGAAGCCAAGCTGTACAGCACCCTGGAGGAGCTGCGACGGACGGTAGCCTTCATCGAGGGCACCGGGCTGCTCATCTAATGGGAGGCGAACGAGAAAGAAGGACGAAGGGTCGGGGGACAAGTAGGACATGGGGGATGTGGGGATTGGAGGGTAGGAGAAGGGGGGTGGGAGAGTAGGAATAGTGGGGAAATGGGGGCCGGGGGAAAAGGAGAGTAAAACAGTGATGGAGATGGGGAAAGGGAGAGTGGAAGAGGGATGGGGGAATGATGGGAGAGGAGAAAGTAGGACAGGGGCGAAGATGGAGGAGGGACAGTAGTACCAGAGAGAAAGTAGGACAAGGGGGAGATGGAGGAGGGACAGTAGTACCAGAGAGAAAGTAGGACAGGGCGAAGATGGAGGAGGGACAGTAGTACCAGAGAGAAAGTAGGACAGGGGGGAGATGGAGGAGGGACAGTAGTACCAGAGAGAAAGTAGGACAAGGGGGAGATGGAGGAGGGACAGTAGTACCAGAGAGAAAGTAGGACAGGGGGGAGATGGAGGAGGGACAGTAGTACCAGAGAGAAAGTAGGACAGGGGGGAGATGGAGGAGGGACAGTAGTACCAGAGAGAAAGTAGGACAGGGGGGAGATGGAGGAGGGACAGTAGTACCAGAGAGAAAGTAGGACAGGGGGGAGATGGAGGAGGGACAGTAGTACCAGAGAGAAAGTAGGACAGGGGGGAGATGAGGGAAGCGGAAGTAGGACACACACACACACACAGAGTAAAAACAACAACAACAAATAAATACATAATTATGTATGTTTCTCCATTCCTTCCTCACTCCCTCTCTCTCTCGGCACACACACACACACACACACACACACACACACACACACACGAACACACGAACACACAGACACAGTGACACACACACAGACCCACACACACAAACACACACGCACGCACGCACGCATGCACTTACACACACACACACACACACACACACACACAGTAACACACACACAGACACACACACAGACACAGATACACACACACGCGCACGCACGCACGCATGCACACACACACATACACACACACACACACACCTAGAGAGTGGTGAGGGAGTGATGTAGATAGATTTATGTTTATTAGCTCAAGTGTGCGTGTCTTTTTAAGCCACTGTTTATTAGATATATCATATTCCGTGTATGATAAGACGATATCCTAAAGACTGAACAGATATTTTGATCTTGATAAAGAATTAGACAGAGAGACAGGGAAGGGACGGGAATAACTCAGTGGCAATATTGGCACAACAGGAGTGAAGCTGGATTGAATATATCAGTGACTTAAACACACACACACACACACACACACACACACACACACACACACACACACATATATATATATATATATATATCTACAGAGAGAGAGAAAAAACCGAATGCGTACATAGATATCTCTCTCCATTCTTCCCTCACCCACACTCTCTCTCTCTCCGTACACACACACACACACACGCACACACACACACTCCCTCTCCCCCACCTCGTATCCACCCCTTTCCTACTCTCCGCCCCCCCCCCCCACCCCCGCCCTATCTCCCCCTGTCCTACTCTCCCTCCCCCATCTTCCCCCCCTGCCCCTGTCCTGCTCTCCAGTCCCCATCTCTCCCTGTCCTAGTCTCCCTTTCCCCATCGCCCCCCTTTCCTGCTCTCCTGCTCACACACACACACACACACACACACACAGATAGAGAGAGAGAGAGAGAGAGACATAGAGAAAGCAGAACTGGAGAGATGCACTGACGACAGGCAGCACGTGCTTCCCATCCCAAACAGCTGGCCATTTGGTGCATCAGGTCTTACGCCCAACAGTCTGGCACCTGTGTAGTGCTGCGATACGATCGATCACAGATGTTGCTAATGTTTGGAGTCGCTAAAACCAGGTGTGTGTGTGTGTGTGTGTGTGTGTGTGTGTGTGTGTGTGTGTGTGCGGGTGTGGCCGAACTCATGTTCGTGTGTGGTTGAGAGTATGTGGGTGAACGCTTGTGTGTGCGTGTGTGAGATAGATAGATAGATAGATAGATAGATAGATAAACAGATATGTAGAGAAAAAGAGAGAGAGTTAGTGAATGAGTGAGTGGGTGCATATCTGTCTGTCTGTGTGCTTGTGCACATGCATGGGAGAGAGAGAGGGAGAGAGAGAGAGAGAGAAGAGCACTGAATACTGAAATATTTAATGTCATTGGCTGTACTAGATGACATGGGGGTACAAATCAGAACAATAATGGTGAAAACAATGAAACAAAATTGGATAGAGGAAAAAACAAAACAAAACAAACAAACAAACAAAAACAACAACAACAACAACAACAAACAAACAAAAAAACGAGAGAGACTGAGAGAGAGAATCTGACAGAGGAGGGGATACGGATACGGATGATGAGGGGAGAGAGACAGAGAGACAGAAAATGAGAGATAGATAGATAGATAGATAGGTAGATAGATAGATAGATAGATAGAGAGAGAGAGAGAGTCTGACAGAGAGGTAGAGAGACAGAGAAAGAAAATGAGAGAAATAGACAGGCAGAGAAACAGAGAGAAACTGACAGGGGGCGGGGGGATGGGGGTGGGGGGAGGCGAGAGAGAGAGAGAAATGAGAGAAGTGCATGCTGCACACGGGACCTCAGTCTGTTTATCGTCTCATCCGAATGACTAGTGTCCAGACCACCACCACTCAAGGTCTAGTGGAGGGGGAGAAAATATCGGAGGTAGTGCCGTGATTCGAACCAGCGCGCTCAGATTCTCTCGCTTTCTATGCGAACGCGTTACCTCTAGGCCACCACTCCAAATAATAATAATAATAATAGCAATAAATAAAAGCAAAATAAAAAGACAATAATAATGAAAAATAAGCAAATAAATGTAAAACATGCACACACACACACACACACACACACAACATATGCAACAAACATGCAGTTTCACAAATATTGAAGCACAAACACACATAAATGTACACGAGCCTACGCACACACACACACACACACACACACACCATCTCCCAAATTACACTGCACCCCCCACCCCCCCCCCCCCGGACACACACACACACACCATCTCCCAAATTACACTGCACCCCCCCCCCCCCCCACGCCTCCCCCCCTCTCGGACACACACACACACACACACACACACACACACACACACACACACACGCACACACACACACGCATGCACACACACACACACCCCATCTCCAAAATTACACTGCACCCCACCACCCCTTGACACACACACACACCCCATCTCCCAAATTACACTGCACACCCCCCCCCCTCCACCCCCACCCCACCCCTGGACACACACACACACACACACACACACAGAGAAAAAAGTTGCCAAGCCCTAGAATGACGTCATTTTATCAACCACGCAATACGCGAGAAATGACGTAAACCCAAACAAAATAAACTTCTAAACTCAAAAAAGAAAATGAAAACAAACAAGAACTTCCGACAACCCTGATTCTTCACGATTCAGTCATGAATGGTGTAGAAAGAAATCGGCTAGGGCACTCATATTGGTTCCATGCATCATGACTAATACGTCAATCAATTACTATTGAAAGAGTGCAAAGACGTGCGTGAAATTAAGGATTTGTCTTACGAAGAAAGACTGAAATTCCTAAAATTACCCTCAATGAAAGCAAGACGAAAAAGAGGAAATTTGATTCAAGCCTATAAGATCTGTAATGGTATAGACGATATTAAAAAAGATCACTTCTTTGATTCACCGCCAGATACTAATATGGAAACAAGAAACAGTGTTGATAAAATTTATAAACAGAGACATAACAATAACACAAGGAAATTTGCTTTCAGTTATAGGGTTACTAACGACTGGAACAAACTAACCACTAACATCAAGTATGCTTCCAATACCAACAACTTCAAGAACCTTATCGATAATCACCGTGAGCTGCGGCTCACGCTCGGCCGCAGCGGGAGGGAAGGGAACGGGTGAGATGCGTAAACAAACTTGACAAGCATGACAAGGCCGAGCTAAACTATCCTTGCAACAGCGGTAGATACGCTATAGAAGAACTCAACATGACTTGGCAAAATTTTAAAAGACATCTGGTTTGACTTTGATGGTCCAAGATAATTGTAACTGGGTCTACTTAGACTGAGACAAGACCGATAACGACACAGCACAAAGAAGGCCGTGAGGCCTTGTGCTAATCATAAATGAGACGGGGCGTAAAAAGCCGTGAGGCTACGATGATCAACATCAGCCCCTAACCTGAACCTGAACCTGAAAGAAACGAACCCCCACAGTGAGCGCTGCGCAACAATGCCTACAAGAACTTGGCTCTGGTGAAAA
Organism: Babylonia areolata; assembly: GCF_041734735.1. Classification (NCBI taxonomy): domain Eukaryota; kingdom Metazoa; phylum Mollusca; class Gastropoda; order Neogastropoda; family Buccinidae; genus Babylonia; species Babylonia areolata. The sequence continues at coordinate 5,889,385 of NC_134890.1, forward strand.
ACAACCCGAAGCAGTGGTCATTCATTGTGGCATTAACGACCTGAAAACAGCTGACCCTGAAAAATCATGTAAATCTCCAGTGCACGTCTTGAAAGACACGGCGAAAAACACCCAACAACGAAAATCGTCGTAAGTAAAATTACGGTCGTGAAAGATGAACGCACAGAAATGAAACGTCAGCTGTTCAACGCCATGCTAACTTCCGAGCTTTATGACGAGAAAAACATTTCTTTTGTAGATAACACCAACATAAAACTTCATCACCTGCGGGACAATTTGCACCTCACGAGGAAGGGGACCAGTCTACTGGCAGGGAACGTGGGGCGTGCTGTCAGGGACCTGCTGTGGGAGACTCCCAAGAGACCTGCCCGATCAGTGCATCGCTACCAACACCATGCCTACCCCGCCTTCCCCCAGCCCACATGGTACAACCCATTCAGCAACCTGATAGACTGGTCTTCGTATTGATCACTGGCAAAACGTTTACTTGTGTTTAGATTTGATTTATTCCCACGTGAACACCAGGACGCTCTGCTGTGAACTGTTCTACTATTTAATCTCTGTTTTCAACACAATAATCATTCATACATACTCGTTTAGTTTATTGATCAATAACCTACCAATTCTTTTTAATTATCTATTATTAGTGTTATTATTTAGTTTAATATATTTTTTGTGTTCCGTTACATTAGTTAACTTTCTGGAACTGTGATCAACTAGAGACAATCACTGAACTTTCTCGAGCAATGACGGTAGACAACAACCCAAATGTGTTTCAATGGAACTGTCGATCTATTGGTACAAACTGTGATCACTTAGTGCAGCATCTGGCGAATCATAACTATCATTTGCTAGCACTTCAATCTCTAAATGTTAAGAGAGACAAACTTCCTAAATTTAGTCACTATTACTTTCCACCATTACATCAAAAGGTGGATACCAATGAGAAAATCAGCACAGCGATATACATTCGAGAAGGGGTCAAGTACACTCCATGCCCCAGCCCCGTTCCACCAGATACACCAAATATTCATTCTCGTGCTGTAAAAGTCCAGTTTAATACTTCACTCTTAACTGTCATATCTGTATACCTACCTCAGGGTCCATATGACTTTAATACAGAGTGGATTCGACGAACCTTACGGACAGATCAGGACAAAAAAGTTCTCATCGCGGGAGACTTTAATGCACACTCGCCATTTTGGGAGAAAGGCTGCCAGTCGATCACCAGCAATCGTTTTATTGAAAACATTGTAGATGCTTCTCTATACCTACTTAACGATGGCAGAATAACACGTGTCCCAGACAATCCAAGTCATAGAGCAACTGCCATAGATCTTACTTTAATCTCATCAGATCTGGCACCAATATGTGACTGGCATACACTGAATGACACTCTTAATAGTGATCATTTGCCTATTATCACAAGACTTGAATCAAAAAATATCTCAGTCGATAGATCCAACCGAGGATAAAATTCCAAAATTTGATTACAGACTTGCGAACTGGGATAAATTTAGAAGTTTACTTTCATCGTTTCAAATTAACAACATAAACGATACAGATGTCAACAGTTTATATTCGATATTTACAAATGCAGTCATCACCGCTGCAAATGAATCTATTCCAAAGTTCAAATCGGTTAAAGATCATAAGCACTCTGGTAATATCTGGTGGAATGAAGCTTGTGAAGCAGAAAAGAAAGAAAAGAAGTCAAAATTTAAAGTATACTTAAAAGTACCCCCCACCCCCCACACCCCCTCCAAATCATTTAGAGATGAAAAAAGCTCAAAATAAAGCAAATAATTTATTGTTAACGCACAAGCAAAAGGCAGTACTGGTCGTCTTTCTGCACAAATGAAGTTTTCAATCACAAAGATATGCGAAAGGTATGGGAAAAACTAAAAACAATGAAAAATGGAATATATTTACCACAATGCCCTATTAAACTGGACCATACAGATCTACCTTCAAATATTGAAAAGGCAGAGGTTTTTGCTGACATGTTTGGTAATCATAGTAGAAACACTGGTTTGTCAAAAGAAAATAGAAAGTGCAGAGAAAGCCAAGAGAAAAATGAAGCATACCAAGATTCAGAGAGCGTAAATCACCTAGATATAAATAGTGAAATAACACCAGATGAAATAAAGGAATGTCTCTCAAATCTCGGCAGCAAAAAAACATCAGTTGGTTTAGACGGAATTTCAAACGAAATGTTGAGACATTTGCCTGGAAATTTGACTGATTTCTTACACTTAATTTTAAAGAAATGTTGGTCTGATGGTGACATTCCTCTTGTATGGAAACAATCAATCGTTGTCCCAATACTCAAACAGGGCAAACACAGAACAGATAAAAAAAAACCCAGCTATCGACCAATTGCCTTAACATCGCATGTATACAAACTAATGGAAAAAATTGTTCTAAAAAGACTTGTTCATTATTGTGAGAAGTATAGTGTAATTCCTATAAACCAAGCTGGCTTTAGAAAAGGTAGATCCTCCACAGAACATCCAGTCAAACTGACTACACAGGTAAAGCAAGTTTGCAAGGCGAAAAAACGTACTAGCGACTTTTTTATGTGAAAAAAGCATACGACCGAGTGTGGCATGCTCGACTTTTATATAAACTGAAAAATATCGGTATCACAGGCAACATGTATGATTATATTAGAAGTTTTTGTGTGTGTTTTTTTTTTATCAGATAGATCTTTTCTTTTTTTCTTTTTTTTTCCTCAAGGCCTGACTAAGCGCGTTGGGTTACGCTGCTGGTCAGGCATCTGCTTGGCAGATGTGGTGTAGCGTATATGGATTTGTCCGAACGCAGTGACGCCTCCTTGAGCTACTGAAACTGAAACTGAAACTATACAAGTAAGAATAGGAAATACCTACTCAAACCCCAGACAATTACACATGGGGTTACCACAAGGATCAGTAATTTCGCCGATTTTATTCAATATATTATTAGCAGATCTACCTAACTACCTAACAAGCTAGCTAAAGATAAGCCTTGGTTCAATTTGCTGATGACATTTGTTTATGGATGAAGGTGACAATGAAAAATAAAACGCCTACTAGGACATTGAATTACATAAAGAAAATATACCAGCGGGAACTTGATAAAATCAGCAACTTTATGACAGAAAATGGCTTATCATTGTCCTTCGAAAAAAACAAATATGATGCTATTTAATACAGGATCAGACCCAGAAAAGCTCCCCGTGTTTAAAATAAATGGAACTATCATCAGATATACACAGTCCGTTAATTTTTTGGGAGTCTATCTTTCTTCAAAGCTTTCGTGGAATTATCATATTGACTATATACTAAACAAAGCAAGAAAAGGTCTAAATTTCCTTAAAATAAAATGTAAACAGCACTGGGGGCAAGATACCAAAGCGTTGATATCTCTCGCTACCTCCCTCGAACGTTCACGCTTGACATACGATCAAGAGGTATTTTTAAGTGCTCCACTGCATTTGCTAAAGAAGCTGCAAAGCATTTCAATTGTAAGGCTTATAAACTCGCTCTAGGTGTGCCCATTCTTACATCAAATTTAGGGACTTACAGAGAAACAGGTGTTTTATCTCTTGATGAACAAAGGAAAGCTTCAGCCGCGAAATTCGTTATCAAATCTTTCGCATATGAAACATTTTCAAACGAAGAAGCTAATTTGAGTTCACAAAACGATTTTGCTAAAAGAGCTAAGACGATACAGTCTATGACATCCATTAATACATTTGCATCAGATATTATTAGTGCTACGGAATCAAAAGACAAGCAAATTGCAAAAGTACCTACTTTTTCACCAGTCCCTGAATGGGAGCAGTGTAAAACTACCTTTGACATGGATTATACAGATTTATCCAAGAACCAGTCACAATTTTTGTTAAAACCTGAAGTGCTCTCCCACATAGAAAATCAATATTCAAATTATCTAAAAATATACACAGACGGATCTGTTCTAGAAGATGGTAATTCAGGAGCGGCTTTTGTAATTCCTTCATTTAGAATAGAAAAATTATACTATATTGGTAGACAATATTCCATTTTCACAGCTGAACTTATAGCCATACTTATTGCCTTAAATTATATTTCAGACATTCCGAAAACTGCAAGTGAAATCTTATTATGTGTAGACTCAAAGTCAGTATTACAAGTTATAGAATTTTCAAAGTCAAAGAAGCGAATTGAGATGACAATGGAAATAAAACATATTATTCGCCAACTGACAAAACAGGGCATTAAAATAACTTTCTGTTGGATACCTTCGCACTGTGGAATATCTTCAAATGAGTGGGTAGACCAAGCAGCTAGAAGAGTAGCACGTAGTTTCGAAGGCGCAATACAACTTGACATCCAGTTAGATCTACATGAATGCATTAGCTGTATAGAAAATGTATCTAGAAATCGATTTAAGAAATTACTTATAGATTCAAATAATCAATATTACCAATGTTGTGTAAACACAAAGAATGCAGCTAATCCCAAACATTTTCTAAATTCGACACCAGCAGCACATTCAAGACAAATTACAAGTCTAATGTAGACTTCGTTTGAATGCCTTTCGTACAAAATTTTCTAAAAATATAAAATGTATATGCGGTAAGCAAATAACTGTAAGATGTCTACTCATTCATTGTCCGAGCATAAATCAGTTACTTCCAAAAGATGACTTTTCTTCCAATATTTCATTAGCCACTGAAAAGATTTTGAATGATTATTCATTGCTTAGAATGTTTTCAGAAATTTTAAACTCCAGTCCAGTTGGTATCCTCCTTTGATGTATCATATTTAATACTGTTATTTATATTTACATTGTTGTAGGTTAATACTTGTTGATATGCATATATTCTCCTTCCCATGACAACTCATTCAATGCACACCACAACCTCTTTAGACTTTTTCTTATAATATACTTTTCCTCTGATACATAACATGATTTTTTTTCTTTTTTCTTTCTTTCTTTTTTTTTTACACTAATATTCACATGCATTCCCTTTCCTTTATACACTACTTTACACCTTTCCGTCTAAAAACACTTATAGTGAATAGACGTTAAACTGAAGAAAACACACACACACACACACACACACACACACACACACACACACACCATCTCCCGAATTACTCTGCACCTCTCCCCCGCCCCCCACCTCAGCCCCTCGCCCCCACCCACCTTCTGCACACACTCATTCCTATGCTACGTATCGCAGCTTCCACGACACACACTACACACACGCGCGCGCCCACACACACACACTTATCTATATTACCACACACACATACACCCATATCCCCCCTCACACACACACACACATATACCAAAATATATATGGACACCCGCACGTTCCAATATTCCGTTCCTACCACAGTACAGACATGCATACACACACATACCTCATCCTCTTCCCTCCCTCCACCCCCACCCCCCACCCCCCCACCCACCCCCCCACACACACATACACGCACGTGCACAGAGCTCTCCTGCCACATGTGTACACTTACACACTCGCGCACGTCAGCACACACACACACACACACACACACACACACACACACACACACACACACACACACACACACACCATCATCATAATACACAGATGGCTCAGTCACCAAAGACCAATCCGGTTGGGGATTCACTGCGAAACAAAATGGAAAAGAATGCTGCCTACAAAGTCACAACCTCCAGCCTAACGATGGATATTGAAGCTGTGAAACATGCTCTCCGGTGGCTATCATCTATCCATCTGCCTGGAAACCCGCAACATGCCATGATTCTAACGGACTCAATGAACCTCTTACAGAAAATTGAAAGTGGAATCGGGGAAGCCCAGAGTGGCATGACTCGAGGCAATGCGCAACTTTCAGATTAAAAAACTTACATGGTCATACTGCCAGGGACATGCAGGTATTAAGGGACGGAAAGGGGCGAGCTGACAGACTTGCTCAGTGGTAACTTATGCAACAACAACGACTGAGCTTTCTACATCTAGGAAAGTTGGAAATCCTCAGAAAAGTCAAAGAATACCAAAAAGAACAGGTACAAGGCCATCACACCATCGATCGCCTCAAAGAAATAGAGGTAGAGAGAGGGAGTGGCCGTAAGTCAGTCTAGCCGACCGTGAGCACGACTGATGCTTTGCGGCACTTGAATCGAACCCGGGGGAATATTGGCATCATTTCAAAACCAACATTGCGCAGATCGGAACAGAGTCTCTGTGGACTTTTCCAAATACAACTGAGACTGAGCAGCACGCTAGACGCCACGTTCATGGCATCAGAGATCTTTTCCCACCCCTCTTGCGGCCAATCAGTGGCAGCGGCCTGTGTGTGTGTGTGTGTGTGTATGTGTGTGTGCCAGTGTGTGTGTGTGTGTGTGTGTGTGTGTGTGTGAGAGAGTCGTGATGCGAGCGTCTAAGTCCGTGTAATACGGTCCGTGTAACTACAATTAAAATACAAGGCAGTAGCGAGCCCACACAGTATAGCGGGCCCCAACACACTGTGACGTCGCCGGCGCATGCTGCTCAACTCTGAAGGCGGACGGTTGTAAGAAGAGAACACATAACACATTGATCATTTCACAACACATCTTTGATCAAACAGAAAGCATTATCAGTCACAATTGTATACATACATGTGTATTTGCTTGTTTTTGGATATTTTTGAGAGGGATTAGCGAGCCGGGTGAGTATCGACAGGGAGTAGTATCGGGCTGACCCCTGTAGGAGTAGGGAGTAACCCCCCTTTACGTTCGTGTTTGGTCAAATCCAGAAATTGTTTCAAACTGTGCAGAGGACTTGTTTGCGTAACTCTTTCTTGCATTCCTAACAAAACCACAAATCGACAAAGATGTAGGCTAACAGACAGACATGAAGTGAGACTTTACCTGAAAACAACTATCTGCACTTCGAAAAAAATGTCTCGGTCTCTGGTTCGTCTGTCTAACGTATTTCTCCATTTGGCACATCATCGCGTTCAAGTTTTGTCGTCTGCTGAATCACTGCCCAGAATGGGAAACTTTTTCACAGCACGAAGAGGTTAGTTTACCAAAACGAGTCTTAAAATATATTTGTTATCTGTTGACTCACGCTTACTCCATCCCAACTCTTAAAACCTGTGACCTATTTCGTTGTTGCTGTTCATGTTATTCGTTTTTTTTGTGTTTTTTTTTTCTATTTAACAAAGTAAATTCTATCCTCACTTCAGTCTCTGTCTCTCATACATACCCAGTTGTTTATTTTACTCCCTCTCCTTCAATCCTTGATATGACTTGGCTAGAAATATCTGAGATAGAATTCAAGGTTGTTGTCTTTTTGTGTCGGTTTTGTAATTCGATCTTATTTCTTATTAAGTTATTTCATTTAATTTTTTTTAAATAGATAGAGTAGAAGAATTTAAGCCATAAAAGAAGAAATAGCCCATTCTGTTGTTTTGTGAAAAAGTTAATGCACTTCAGATTGATCTTAATGAAAAATGGTTGTTGACACACACACACACACACACACACACACACACACACACACACACACACACACACACACACACACACACACACACACACACACACACACACAGATGGACTTCCAGACTTAGATGATTTATTCAGATAGGCCATTGCCCCCTTCAGTGAACAAGGAAAAAAACACACTATCAAACAAACAAAGAAACAAAAACAATGTGACCTCACAATTGTCTATATGTCTACAAAAATCAGCAGTACATATTGTCAAATCAAAATTTATGTTCCTTCCCATGTTCTGTTGAAAGATATATTTTCAAAGAGTTTGCTGAACGTTTAACAGTTAGGTCATTCGTGGATGAAAGTAACAAAGTCAGATTCATTATTGTGGGGAAGTTCAAGAACACAGCTGATCAAGAAATCAGTTTTTTTCTTAAGTCATGAAGAGGTGGGCATCCCAAAACCCTGTATGCTTCATCTTGGGTCACAGAGTTACACAAATGACATTAGTAATTTTGAGTTACATCAGTTCTATAGATATATCATCTTAAATGTACTGCAGTGTCGGACATACCACATCAAAATCTTCACAGATCCTCTAAATAATAGAGGGGAGGTAACCTACTTCCAGGAGGTTATCGGCCGTTGCTACTTTCGTTTTCTCTGCACTGGCGGGTATTAGTTTGCACTGGATAGGAATCGGACTCCCTGCTGGAATCAGCACTAGCAGGTCACGGTAAATATGTTAGATAAACGTAATTTTAGGGGGAAAAATTCCTTCTATATCCATTGAAATATATGTCTCAATACTATTTTGAAGTTTTGAATATATTATAGAAGAAAAAATTATCACTGTTTTGAATGTGGTCATCTTCTTCTTCTTCTTCTTCCGTAGAGCGACCACAATCAACACTCTGATTCTTATGTCGCTGTTATGAAAGGGGGGCCTACCAGTCAGCGCTTAAAAAAAATTGCATTGCCAGTCTTGTTGCCACCAAGACACCCCACATAGTCTTTTGGGGTCTCCTCTCACAAGATCCCTCCACATACATTGTCAGTCTTGCTGCCACCAAGACACACCATTTGGTCATAACTCAGTGAAGTCCCCTCTCACAGGATCCACTCATTTTTTATCTTTCTTCCTTTCATTCCACATTCCACTCTTGCCATTGCAATTAATAACTCTCCACTTAAAACTTTTCAAAAAGCTACCAGTATTTTCAGCTCCTTGATTGTCCCAGAAGAAGCAAACCCATACTGACAAGTGAAACATTTCATGTCCATGTAATGTATGTTTACCATTACAATCAAGACTATGCTATGTTTAATACAATTTAAAAGGTAGTCTGTCATCTCTCATTTGAGTCAGTTTTACAATATATACATTTTACAAAAGAATTCACAAACAAAGTAGATCTCCCAAGCTCATCATAAACCATATTATTTGGAGTAAGATAGTTTACACCAACTTGACCAAGAAATCTTATGAATGCGAACAAAGGTATTTTTACTATTGGTAAATCTATGTTAAGTCCCCATATTTCAGCACCATATTCAACAACTGGTAGCACCCGTGAATCAGTTTTGTGAACAGTTATACAGAGTTGTTTTCAAATTTTTACAAAATGCTTTGGGCCCAACACTCAGTTTTTATCACAGATTGACATAAGCTTACAGTTGGGCCAACAGCTGAGTGAGAGTTGCAACTTGTATGATCAATGGTTTCTCCATTGCAATGGGAAGTCATTTATTTATACACAGTATACAGCTTAATGAGTTAATCTTTTGTGAAGAAATATGACTCAAACTTGGAGGCAAGATTGCACTGGCTCATGGTGCTGCAGCCTTGGGGGCTAGTTGGCCTTTGGGAACCATCCCACTTCAGACTATCCTGAAACCCTCATGGCTGAGAGAGTGGGGATGTTACTTGGGCAAGACACTCTCCACTGTTATCAAATTCTAACCCAGATAGTTGGGACAGAAGTTACTTCCTCTGTTGTTCTGATGGTCATAGTCTTACAAGACTTGACAATCATACATACCCTAAGTTGATTTCTTTGCCCTTGAAACTAAATTGTGACATGTAAATTTAAAGCTTAGTTTTGTTGTTTTGTAGAATCTGGGGTATTTATATGCATTTACAATCAACAGTTTTCAGTCACCATTGTACTATCTTTCATGAGCTTCAAAAAACAACAAAAAACAAAACAAAAAAACAAACAAACAAACAAACAAACTTACAAAATAAACATTATATTACTTTTCCCCATATTTACTTTCAGTTGAAGTTTCTGAGCTGCGCATTATTGACTGTCAAACTGAGTCTGTAGTCCATTGGCAGTATTAGATAACAACACAGTATTGTCTGCAAAAATCAGAATGAATAATTCCACACGGCATTCAGAAAAAACAGAACCATGTTTACCATTTCTGATAATAGTGCATTCCAGAGGAGAGTGGGAGAGAGAGATAGAGAGATAGATAAATGAAATTAAAGGAAAATTTCATTCAGTATAGCTGCTATGAGCCACAGCCCTTCTGAAGGGGATTGAAATACAACTTTTATCCAACATTTACAACAAGCAAAAAAATGAAGTGTAAGCAATAATGAGTTAGCAACTTCTTCAGATCACAATTAAAACATTCAGAAACATTTATATTGTTCTTTAACTGTGTTAGCACTCTTTTTAAAGGCTTTATGTAGATACATGTCTTAAAGATCAGTGGTGATGTTGACAGCTCTGGTGAAGTTGATTTATCAGTTAGCTGATGTAGGATTACAAGTTCTTTGGGACAGGCAGAATTCACTTAGAAATAATAATCAGAAAATAGGATTTACAAAACTCACAGTAGAAATATGCACACATTTTCATTTCTTTCTTTCCATTACATAATCAATATCAACTTATTCTGGCATCTGACAAGGATTACAGGCTCTATAATATTCATACATGATCTTGTGCATGCATATGTTACACAGATGTGGAGTGATGGCCTGGAGGTAACGCGTCCGCCTGGGAAGCGAGAGAATCTGAGCTCGCTGGTTCGAATCACGGCTCAGCCGCCGATATTTTCTCCTCCTCCACTAGACTTTGAGTGGTGGTCTGGACGCTAGTCATTTGGATGAGACAATAAACTGAGGTCCCGTGTGCAGTATGAACTTAGTGCATGTAAAAGAACCCATGGCAACAGAAGGGTTGTTCCTGGCAAAATTCTGTAGAAAAATCCACATCGATAGGAATAACAAATAAAACTGCACACAGGAAAAAATTTTTTAAAAATGGGTGGCGCTGTAGTGTAGCGACACGCTCTCACTGGGGAGAGCAGCCCGAATTTCACACAGAGAAATCTGTTGTGATAAAAAGAAGTACAAATACAAATACAAATAGGGGGTTTAGGCACACATTATATCAGCATTATCCTGGTGTTGAACAGCATTTAGTTAATTCACAACAATTAAGAACATTTACTCTACAGTCATGTTATGAACTTAAGATTTGTAACATGAATGAAAAATGAATATTTCAATTTTGCTCGCATTATTTAATTACTTGGATTTCTGTGTAGTCTGACCTCAATGACTCTGTTGTATGATCAACCATTGTATCTGCAATCCCATTTTTCCAGAAAACTATGGCAGTGGTGCCAGTACAAGTGACACACCAGCTGATCAGCCACCTCCAGATAATGATTTTCGTAAAATGTCGGATGCTGAGTGGAGACTAAAACTTACCAAAGAACAGTTCGCAGTCTGCAGACAGAAAGGAACTGAACCGGTTGGTAAAACATGAATAAGATATGTAAATCAGACTTGGGGATTTATCATGCTATAATATCACATAAAGTTCTGACCTGTTTGATGAAATTGGTGCATATGACACTAGCTGTCTCTGTCTCTCTATCAATTGCTATTGTTTTTGTTGTTATTGATGAATCAGAGGCTCTCTCTCTCTCCCTCTTTTTCTTCTTCACTGAAGTGTGTGTGTGTGTGTGTGTGTGTGTGTGTGTGTGTGTGTGTGTGTGCTGAATGACTTTTTCAGTGGCAGACAAATCCCCTCACTACAATCTAATCATTTTTTTCCAGGCCTTCACAGGGGAGTATGTATACAACAAGCAAGAAGGGATGTATAATTGTGTTGCTTGTGGAGCGCCTCTATTTCAGTGAGTCTCTTAAGTAAATCTGTTCACCTACTGTTTTGTTTTTTTGTTTGTTTGGCTAGTTGATTAACATTTTCCATTACTATTTTTTTTTCTTTCTTCTTCTTTCTTTTAAATGAGATTTTGGATCTTTTAAGTCAGTTGTACACCAGAAAGTCTACAGTTTTTGGAAGTGATATTTTGAAAACTGACATAGACACACATTCCGGTATATGAATGCATATGCACATAAGCATTTAATTTTGTATGCATCTACAGACACTCAGATTACGAGAAGGCCTTCGACAGCATAGACCGCGAAACCCTCTGGAAGCTGCTACGTCACTATGGAGTGCCAGTCAAGCTGGTCAACTTGATCAAGAATTCTTATGAGGGAATGAGGTGCCGGGTGGTCCATGGAGGACAGCTCACAGACAGCTTTGAGGTGAAGACTGGAGTCAGGCAAGGCTGTCTCCTGTCACCTTTCCTCTTCCTCCTGGCAATCGACTGGACCATGAAAACATCAACAGCGGACAGAAGAAACGGAATCCAGTGGACACTACTTGACCAACTAGATGACCTGGACTTCGTAGATGACCTGGCCCTGCTTTCCCACAGTCACCAGCAAATGCAGGACAAGACAACAGAGTTGGCAGCCACCTCATCACAAGTCGGCCTCAACATCCACAAGGGCAAGACCAAGATCCTTAAGATCAACACAGCAAGAGAGGACCCAGTCACAGTGCACGGGAGCAAGCTGGAAGAGGTAGAGACCTTCACGTACTTGGGCAGCATCATCGACAAGCAGGGTGGCACAGACGCAGATGTCAGAGCAAGAATCGGCAAAGCGAGGGCAGCATACTTGCAACTGAAGAACATCTGGAGCTCCAAGGTGTTGTTGATTAGCACGAAGATCAGGCTGTTCAACTCCAACGTCAAGTCAGTCCTTTTGTATGGAGCAGAGACATGGAGGACAACAAAGACCACCACCAGGAAAGTGCAGACCTTCATCAACAGCTGCCTGAGAATGATCCTCCAGATACGCTGGCCCGACAATGTCAGCAACGCAGACCTGTGGCAGCGTACCAACCAGCTGCCAGCTGAAGATGAGATTCGGCACAGAAGATGGAGATGGATCGGGCACACCCTGAGGAAGCCAGACAGTAACATCACCAGGCAGGCACTGAAATGGAATCCCCAGGGCAAACAGAAGGCCAAGAAACACCTGGTGACGTGACCTCGAGGCAGACACCAAGAAGATGGGGCACACCTGGAGACAATCAGAAAGGGCAGCCCAGGACAGAGGACTCTGGCGGACTGTTGTGAGCGGCCTATGCTCCAGGGGGAGTGATGGGCATAACTGAACTGACAGACACTCACACACACATACGAACTCTTACACTTGCACACACACACACACACACACACACACACACTCATGGGTGTACACATATATGCATGCATACACACCATGCTTACACATGCATACACACTCACACACACTTATACATGTTCATGCACATACATGTACATACACATAACCCTCCCCCCCTCACACACACACACACAAAAACACGTACACACACACACAAACACACACGCACTAACATAATCATGTGTGTGCGCACACGCATGTGCACACAAACACACACTTACATACGCACACTCATACACAAGCACATACACTTGCATGCACACACACTCATGCATGCATCTATACTCACCATGCACACACACATGCATACACAGACACACACACACACGCATACACACACACGCACGCGCGTGCGCACACACATTATTTATTTATCTATGTACTTGTGTCCTATAAATCTTAAGGTTTCATTACATTAAAATTTATTTTGCATTCTATTCTATTCACACACATACACACACATACTTGCACACTTATACATGCACATACACACACACACACACACACACACACGCATTCATTCACCCTCTCACACACACACACACACACATGCACACGCATTCTCGCATTCTTGCTCACATTGCTTTACTTCCGAAAACTGAGACAGTTTACCTGGAAAGTTCAAGCATTATCCTGTGCTTTCACCTTTTTCTTCTTTTCAGGTCAAAAACCAAGTATGACTCCGGCTCAGGGTGGCCCTCATTTTATGAGCAGTACAAGCGAGAAGATAGCAGGCAGGCAGTGACCACGAAGGCTGACCACACCCTGGGCATGTCCAGGACAGAAGTTCTGTGTGCACAGGTAAAAAACACCTCAGACATTGCAGCTCAGTGACTGGCATCAGTAGGTTTCATTGGATGTGGTATTGATATTTGCTTTGATTCTCCCACTCCAGTTGTCCATGACTGTGACTGCACATTCACTGTGACTCCATGTTCCATGTGACTGCACATTCACTGTGACTCCATGTTCCATGTGACTGCACATTCACTGTGACTCCATGTTCCATGTGACTGCACATTCACTATGACTCGACATTCACTGTCACAACACATACAAAGTGACTCAAAATGCACTGAGTCCATATTCATTGTGACTCCATATTTATTGTGACTCCTCCACATTCACTTTGACTCCATGCTTACTGTCACACCACATTCACTGTCACACCACATTCACATTACATGACATTACTGCCAGACCACATTCACTTTCTTTTTTTTTTCTTTTTTTTTCTTTTTTCTTTTTTGTGGCCTCGGTTGCATGCAGGTCATGGAGCACCAGAACGTGGTGGTTTTTTTTCGTTTTTTTTTTTCTTTTCTTTTTCTTTTGGTGCTTTCACACGCCTTCTTCATTGGCCAAAAAAACCCATAAACCTTTTTTTTTTCCTTCTGTTTTCTTTCGTTTTTTTTTTCTTCTTTCTATATAACATGTCAGTTTTCGATTAATACATGTAAATACATCTAAATGTATTCAAAGTAGTATTTTTCAGAATACACTAAGTTCTTTGTCTGAATATTCAGTTTTCATGGACAATTTCAGTGAATATTTTAACAGTATACATGTGTTTTCAGTTGTCTGTGATTTAGTTTGCTCTGATGTGAGTGTGTGGATTCTGTATGTGAGATAATCATCGAAATCATCTTAGTATAATACATATACGTCGAAAAACATGCAATTAGATCAACATTAATTATTGGAGGAAGAAAAAAAAAAAGGAGAAGAAGAAGAAACAAAAAGGAAAGTTGACGCTTGGACAGGAGGCAGGTTCCTCCCTCCACCGAAACGACGCACAGTGATTGTTCTTCTGCCGGACGCATTCATCAAGGACGCTCACCACATCATCCTCAGGACAACTCGTCGTATAACACATGAAAGTAAATGACATACTTGACATTATACAATGCGCATTGTCGACATTTTACATATACTCATTCGGCCAGTCCGTGAAATAAATACAAGTATTTAGCAATAATGATACAAATGAAAGATACGAAAGTGAATATGTGAAAGGTGTTTGCGTACAGTGTGTGTGTGTGTGTGTGTGTGATCTTTTTTTTTTTTTTTTTTACATTTAATAACATGGATTCAGTTGACTTCTGAGGCCTAGCTCTCTTTCAAAAATGCATTGTATAGAGAGGGAGGACTCTTTTTTTGAAAATGCTTATACACATTTTGCTTACAATGATTATGTAATTGATGTATTTGTAATTTCCAAGCAGGCGTTCTGATTTGTTAATACCAAAAAGTATATCAGTTATTGAAAGTTTCAATCTAAGATCTGTTTTTAAATTGATCAATTTTTCTGTATAACACCAAAAGCTGCTTACAAGTGGACATTCAAAGAAAAAGTGTTCAATGTAATCGACTGTGTCTGGACAATAAGAACATTTATTATTTTCTTTTACTTTCATTTTACAAAGAAAAATATTTGTTGGATAAATGTTGTGTAGAATTTTCCATTGAAGAACTTTTAATCGTACTTCTTTTGTTACATCATTGGCTCTTGACCATACTGACTTATCAAAATGTATGCCAAATTTTCTTAACCAAAGTTTTTCCGCAATTGGAGTTACTATTTCTTTATTTTCAAGTAATATATTCTTAATAATTCTAGGTTTTGTGTTATACTTGCTAACCTCACATACATTGGATTCTGTATTTTTTCCCCTTTCTGTATCCACTGAATCCATGTTTTGGGGAGAGAATGGATAAGAAGATTATATTCAAGCATCAGGTTTGCTTTGTTCTGTCCAATTTGTGTTTGTATTTCTTCTAAAGTAAGTATTCTGTTTTCACTTGCATGAATTACATCTTTAATCAGTTCTATCCCATTTGCTTGCCATATTTGAAAAGATAACGTTTTGTTTTTGTATGTGATCAAAGAGTTGTTGAATAGCATCTGATTCTGGAAGTTGCTGCTGTTTATTATATTGTGTGTTGCTAAAGATTTGTTTTCTAAAAAGGTAGTTACTATACTCCGCCAGAACACATTATCAGTTCTATCTAAACCCTTGACGTCTCTTATTTTACAGTTGATATGGAAAACCCTGTTATATTTTGCAAGTTTTGCAACATGCCATTTTGGTATTAAGCACCAGTTTTGCTCTTCATTTACTTCATGAAGTTTTCCTGCCCACTGTAAATTAAAGCATTTTTGTAAAGTAATCATATTTATCATTTTAAGGCCCCCAGCATTGTATTCAGCTTCCATGACTTTCCGTTTTACCTTTTCAAATGCCTTTCTATTGCTTTGTTTTTTCTGCCATAGAAACCTGTAAAAAGTGGTGTTCATTTTGCATAGAATACAGTGTGGAAGACCAATGGACTTCATTACGTAAATTAACTGACTAATTAAAAAAGTCTTTATAACTACTACTTTACCTTGAATACTGAGATCACGTTTACTCCATTCCTTTATCGATGTATTAATATGGTCTATTCTTTGTGTCCAATTATCTGCAATTTCCTGCGCCATCTTATCTGCTTGAAAATAAATACCTAAGATTTTAATTTTACTGACTAAAGTAAATGGAAGAACTTCATTTCCGTTATGCTGACCAATCCTCATTGCCTTCGTTTTTTCTATGTTCAATTTCAAGCCAGAGAATCTTTCGAATGCCGTAAATATTTCTAAAGCTTTCATCATGTCTTCTCTGTTTCTAAGGAACAAAGTAGTATCATCAGCCATTTGTTTGATTTTCAAGTGAGTTGGATTAGCGTTACCAGAACATGAGGGTATTTTAATGCCCACATTCACTCTCACTGTGACTCCATATTCACTGACACCACATTCATATTCACTGACACCACATTCATATTCACTGACACCACATTCATATTCACTGACACCACATTCATATTCACTGACACCACATTCACTATGACTCCAGATTCACTGCCACATCATGTTACTGCCACACCACATTCACAGTAACACCACATTCACTGTCACACCACAGTCAATCTCAGTCACT
Organism: Babylonia areolata; assembly: GCF_041734735.1. Lineage (NCBI taxonomy): Eukaryota > Metazoa > Mollusca > Gastropoda > Neogastropoda > Buccinidae > Babylonia > Babylonia areolata. The sequence continues at coordinate 5,906,398 of NC_134890.1, forward strand.
GTCACACCACATTCACTGTCACTATCACCCCCCTCTGTCACACTACATTCACTGTCACACCATATTCACTGTGACTCCAGACTCACTGTCACACCACATTCACTGTGACTCCAGACTCACTGTCACACCACATTCACTGTGACTCCAGACTCACTGTCACACCACATTCACTGTGACTCCAGACTCACTGTCACACCATATTCACTGTGACTCCAGACTCACTGTCTCACCATATTCACTGTGACTCCAGACTCACTGTCACACCACATTCACTGTGACTCCAGACTCACTGTCACACCATATTCACTGTGACTCCAGACTCACTGTCACACCACATTCACTGTGACTCCAGACTCACTGTCACACCACATTCACTGTCACACCACATTCACTGTGATTCCACATTCACTGTGATTCCACATTCACTGTCACACTACATTGATTATCAAACATTATTGATTGTGATACCACATTCACTGTGACTCCACATTCACTGTCACACCTGCTCCAATTTTCACTTTGATGACTTCTGTCTTCCATTGTTGTTGTTGTTTTTTATTGCTTTATTTTGTTATGCCCACTCCCGTTCATTTTGTGCTGTTTTACAGTGTGCTGTTTTTCAATTTCATTTAAAATAGGTCAAAGGCAATTGCCTTGGCTTTGCCTTGCCTTGGTCCCTTAGCTCCATGGGGAACCATCGGGGCACAACAATGCTGACTCGTGCACTAGCCTTCACCATTCTGGACAATTGCGTGTGAGTGATTATGTCTCAGCAAATGTCAGCCCTGTCCACTCCAATATTGTCAGACCATTTTTCCTTCAGCTGCCTGTTCTTCCCTTCCTGTGTACTGTTCCTTGGAGGATGGCTTTGGCAAGGCTGTTTGATCTTGTGGTATGACCATACCATTTCAGTTTCCATTTCTTCACTATGGCCAGTACGTCGTTGTGTGGTCCTAAATGTTAGGTGATGGTCTGGGCAAACTTGCTTGTTGGTGATGTGTTTGAGATTTGAGATGCCCAAGATCTTTTGATAGCATCTCATTTCCACAGCTTGGATTTTCTTTTGCAGTTTCAGTTTTGATGTGAAAGTCCATGTCTTGCAAGCATACAAAAATGTGGAAAGTACCAATGCATGCATGAGTCTGACTTTGTGACTGATAGTGATTCTCCTGTCTTTCCGTATGGGCTTCAGTGATTCTCCTGTCTTTCCATATGGGCTTCAGGTTTGCCATTGCTACAGGTGTGTGAGCAACTCTTATTGAGCAGCTCTTGAAAGAATCTCTGGTTTGGAGCCCTCATCATTAATTATGGCACCCAGATATTTGAAATGCTGGACAGTCTCAAGTTTCTGTCTGTGAAACTTTATGTCCATTGTAATGGTGTTGCTGTTATTGGACATTAGATTGGTTTTCTCAGCACTTATCTCAATCTCATATTTTGCTGAGGCCTTATCAAGCTTTTTTTACCAAGGTGGCAAGTTCTTATTCTCCACCTGCCAAGCCATTAATATCGTCTGCAAACTTGAGGCTTGTAATGATCCTTCCTCAATGATTCTTCCACTAATACTTATAGTGTGAGTATGATCTCCATGGAAGGTGTAAAATAGGGTTGGAGAGAGTAAGCATCCCTGGCAGACCCCGACTAAAATGTGAAACCATTTCCCTATAGTTCCCTGGACTAGTACAGCGCTGGTTGACCTGGCATATAGCTATTGGATGATGTTGATCAACTTCTGGTCAGTATTGAACTTTTTAATTGTGGCCCAAAGTGCCTTATGCCAGACTCTGTCAAATGCTTTTTTGAAGTTGACACACATGTGATAGAATTTCCTCTGGTGTTGGAGATGTTTTTCACATAGAAACTGTAGGTTGAAAATCTGTTCTGTGGTGCTGGCCCTGGTGAAATCATGCCTGTTCCTCTGCAATGATCTTGTCTGCTTGAAGCTTTAGTCTGTTCAGTATTACTTCAAGCATGACTTTGCTGGAGTGTCTGATAAGACTGTTTGTGCAGTAATTTTAACATTGTTGGAGGTTGCATTTTTCGGGTAGAGTTATAATCAGCAATTGTGACCATGAAGATGGCCATTCACCAGTCCTCCAGATTTGGTTGCAGATGACAGTAAGCACATCAATCACTGAGTCTCCTCCATTCTTCAAAAGCTCAGCTGGGATGTTGGTTACTCCTGCAGCCTTTCCGCATTTCAGTGATCTTATCACAGACTCTACTTCCTCACGGAGAATTTGAAAGTCATCCATGTTTGTTGGTTCCTGGCAAATTACAATGCTTGGATCACCTTGGTTCAGGAAGTTGTATTGTTCGGAGTAGTACTCAGTCCATCTGTTTTTGATTTCCTCTTCTTCAGTGAGACAGTTGCTGTCTTTGTCTTGGATTGTACTTACTTAGCTCTGTTTCTGTTTGGTGAGGTCTTTGCCAAGTTGGAATGCCTTTTTGGCATTGTTACTGGCAAGTGAAGTTTCAATCTCTTCGCATTGTTCTTCCATTGATATGTTTCAGTGTGATTCCCACCTGGGCCATGTGTTTCCTGATGGACCAGCCCCTACAGGCATGAGGTACTGTGTCAACAGCGTGGCCCTCACGTTCACACCTGGACAGGAAGGAAAGATGTAATGCACATGTACTTTGGTAGGGAGGCATTTTGGCCATTGCAGAAAGCCAGGTAAACTCAGAAGAAAAATAAACAAGAGGCAAAGCCTTCAAGACTCACTTGTGTTTTGCCCTTTATCCAGTAAAGGTGAAAAAAATTGTTGAAATATGTTCTGTATGAAATATGATATACGAAATAAGCTTGGCAGAAAAAAAGGAGGAAAAAAAGGAGGAAAAAAAAAGTGGGATCGAACTATGCATGTTCAGTTTCAAAGCAAGCAGACTAATCCCCAATGCTGCAGCGCATCTGACGTCATTTGACTAAATTTGATATTTAAATCAATCTCGTTGTTTTCTTCTTGGTGTGATGAATAGATGTTATTGGATTGGACGTAATAATGCTGTTTAAATCATGTTTTTTGTGTGTTTTATTATATCTTGATTACACTTTTATTTTGGCAGTAAAGGAGATGTTACCATCGCTTCAAGCACATCGCAACACTTGGTAGATCTCTAGATCTGCACGAACCAGTCCACAACAGGCTGAAAGAAAGGATCGATTCAGTTTATCTTTTATGTTCATTCCAGTTAAATCAGTGTCCTCTTTAGAATATTTATATGCAGTAAACACATCAATGGTGTAGTTAGTATCACTATATATGTTCTGTCCAAAATTTGTATTTCTTTCCTTTTAGTTATGAACAAGAAAAACAAGGTCTTGTCTTCTTCTTAACCAAACACAACCCACCTTCTAGCAAGTCAGTGGGAAGCGGTTTTTAGAATTTTCAGATTTTGGAACAAATCTCTATGATCTCTATGAAATAAACCGTTAATGATCCGGAAATACAGCTAAATTCGGGAGATTTACAACCTGTTATCGGTATGACACTGAAGATTTTTTTCACACTATGTTTATGCCAAATTTAGTATTGGCAGACAAAGTATTTCCAGAGAAAATGGCAGTAAGTTTACCATGGACACACACACACACACACACACACACACACACACACACACACACAACCAAACACCAGCTTATAACTTAGACTCATTTTGTTTACACAAGTGAGTCAATAAAAAGAGGTGCTTAGTTGCACCTGCAGAAAGCCATGAATACTCGGACAAAAAAAGTGTAAATTTTGGTGTGTATGTCACATTTAGATACACACACTTAATGTGTTTGCACCAAAGGCAGATTAGTGATTATCATGAAATTTAAAAAAAAATCAAAGATTAATATTTTTGTTGGAAGAATTATGACACTCTTCTTATAACTGAAATTAATCCTGAGATACTTCAAAATTTACCTGAGATGTTGAACTCTACAGCTTCTTTCTTCACAAAGTCTTTGGAGGAGAAATGGAAGGGGGAAAAAAAGAGATGAGATTGTACATGAGCTTACACACTTGTGAACACTGTGAAGAAACAGGACTGGACTGACCCCCCACAGACATGGGGCAGCAGGACAGCAGGGACAGGCCTCAAGACAGCATCTGCTTTGTAAAGAGGAAATGTTTCTTCCTTGTTAATTGTTGTGGCCAAGAAGTTGAACTTACCAGTATCTATTCAACATGTGTTTATTTTTGCCAGTGTAGGGCTGAGAGAAAAGTAGATGGTTTTGATGATCTCCAGGACTTTCTCAAGGCCTGGCCTGCATATTGGGTTTATGCTGTCAGGCATCTGCTTCCTTTTTTTATTTTAAAGCAGGTGTGGTGTAGCATGTTTTGATCAGTCTGCACTCTGTGACATCTTCTTGAAACCAAACTTCAGCTCTAGACTGTCCCTTGTGACAGTGCTTCAGCCTGCAGGGATTGTCTTGTCATCAGGTATAGCAATGATGCAATGTGGTAGAAAAAAACAAACATTGTCAACATTTGTGATTTTTGCCATTGACTTTATAGTGGATGAGGACAGTTCTGTTTAAGGAAAGAAAAAATTGGTATGGGGTATTATTTTATGTATTATTTTCAGAAGTATTGCATCTGATCATGGTTTTTTTTTCCCCAACTGATTCAGGTCCTCCTTTCTTATCACCATCATTTTCTTAAAAAATATACATACAGTTTAATTGCTGCTTCTCTCTGCTTGAATTTTGGTTCAGCTGTGAGTATATCACAATGTTGTCAGATCAAATTTGAAAATCAAGTGCTCTACTGAAGTTAGTTTTGGGAAAGTTTTTTTTTAGGATCAAGTGAAATAAGCTACAGCTATCCATTAAAGATTAAAAATTTTGCTGGTTAAGTTTTGGACAGATGTTCAGGATCAAATGAAATATTCTAGAATTATCCATATAAAGACAAATGATTTTACTTGTTAAGTTTTTGGACACTCGTTCAGAATCAAGTAAAATATGCCAGAATCATCCATGAAAATGATGGATTTTGCTGAAGGTAAGTTTTGGGACAGAATCATCCATGAAAATGATGGATTTTGCTGAAGGTAAGTTTTGGGACAGAATCATCCATGAAAATGATGGATTTTGCTGAAGGTAAGTTTTGGGACAGTTGTGCAGGATCAAGTGAAATAACTATAATCATCCATGTAAAGATAATGGATTTCGCTGAAGACAAGTTTTTTTTGACAATTGTTTATGATCAAATGAAATAAGGAAGAATTATCTAAGTTAGGATTAAGGGTTTTGCCGATGGCAAGTATGAGGACAATTGTTGATCAGGATCAAGTAAAAAAAAACACACCAAAAAAACAAAAAATACCAAAAAAACACCCCAACTTTCTGGTTGACCTTTTCTGCTCTGTGTGTGTGTGTGTTTTTGTTTTTTTCATACATGTATTTGTCTTGATTTATTCGACAGAATACAGGCAGTCATCTGTTGTTTATGTTTGGCAGAAAGTTGGTTTGATATCAGAGCATTTCTAAGGCTTTTACTTCTTTAAAAACTTGAGGAAGTGATTACTGGTGGCGCTTTTGCCTTCCCCGCTGTTTGTCATGATGGGCGCAGTAACCGAATGGTTAAAGTGTTGGACTTTCAATCTGAGGGTCCCGGATTCAAATCTCAGTGACGGTGCCTAGTGGGTAAAGGGTGGAGATTTTTATGATCTCCCAGGTCAACATATGTGTAGACCTGCTAGTGCCTGAACCCCCATCGTGTGTATACGCACGCAGAAGATCAAATATGCACATCAAAGATCCCATAATCCATGTCAGCGTTTGGTGGATTATGGAAACAAGAACATACCCAACATGCACACCCCCGAAAATGGAGTATGGCTGCCTACATGGCAGGGTAAAAAACAAACAAAAAAAACCTAGCCCCCCCAAAAAAAAACCCCAGTCATAAAATGTTACATGTCTGTCTGAATGTGTATGTGTGCATGCCTGAAATCTGACTAAATGACACAGGAAACGAATGATGAGCACCCAGTGGCAGCCGTCAGTCGGCTCTACCCAGGTAGACAGCCTATTGTGCAAATGACTCTGTGTTTGAAAAGCGCTTAGAGCTTGCTTGGTCTCTGACCAAGGATAGGCGCTATATAAGTATCCATATCAATCAAAAATCAGTCAATGATCACTAAACTGAAGGCAGAGCAAGCAGATGTAGCAGGAAAAAAGGACAACATTTTCATTCTGTGCACCTTATTAGTTTCCTTGTGATTTGTTGGCTGGTAACACAATTTGGGACATATTTGTTTTCTCCTTTTCCTATATCTAACTGTTGTGATGATATTCATTATGAATCTTGATGATGATTGATTGATTAAAACATTTAAAAACAATTCATTGAAGACTTTGAAATGAGATGAGATTACATTACCATTTAATGCAAGCTGATGTGAAGACCAGGGCTGGGTTGCAGAAATGATCTCAGCAGTGCAAAGTTTTCTTAGTTTCAATAATTATTCCATAGACTTAGGACAATTCTTAATGCAAAGCAAATTTAGCACTGCTAGGATTGTTTGTTTGCTCCAGCTCTGTTCTTGTGTGACTCATGCATGATATATAATATAATTTGAATAAGATTGCATGTACACCCTCTTTGGCAGTGAAAATCAGGCACTACCATGAACACAAAAGAATGCTGGAGGAAACTTTTTTTGTTGTTGTAAAAAGGGTTGGAAAGGAATGAGAGAGGGGTTAGAGAATGGGATATTGGACCAATTGATTTTGCACTCACTTACATCCTCTCTCTCTCTCTCCTCATACCAGTAGCAGGGTCACATGGTGTGGTTTTTATAGTGTTTACTATTACCCCAAATAAACATGTATAAGTACACTTAAGCAGATTTAAGCAACACACAACCCTACACAAAGCACACCCTACACAAAGCAGCACACATTGCCTACTTTAAGCAGCACACACTAAGCAGTTCACCCAAACCTAAAGCAGCACACAGCCCGTCAAGGATTTCCCTGCACCTCACATCAGTCAGTCAGCCAGGGAAGGGGACAGGGTTGGGATGATGTAGGTGACACTGATGGCACACTAAAACACCCATCCCCCGGCGGCTTTTGAACGCAATGTCCTCATAGCTGCTGGCCACATACTGACCAGTCCCGTCATCAGTTAACACTAATGGGGAGATTGATTCACTTACCCCAAAATTAGCAGAATATAAATTCTGTCACCATACATTCTCCAGTATATGTCACCATTAACAATACAATCAACTACAAAAATTGCAACATGTCAGGAAAAGAAATACTCAAATAAATGATATACAATCAACAAAATGCAATACATGAATAACCATAACCCCCAAAGCATGAAAGATTAAAACTGGAACAGATACACAACCCAAAAATCAATATAATAGTTACAGTTGACATGGATCAGCAACCACAAGCTTTGGAATGGAGGGGGGAAAAAACAACATGGCATGACATACACAATTCTCCTCATCCAGATAATCCCCTAGCAGGCTACAGCTACAATCTTAGCCCATGCTGGATGGTTTGCATCAACCCTGCTGCTAATCTTAGCCCTATAGGTTGACTCTGACAGTTTCCCACATCTACTCATGTCAGTCTGAGCTAGCATCCTAGCGCCTGCACATGAATCATGCACCCCAGGCTTCGGATGAGACCTGGTGCCAGTCTCAAACAAACCAGTGAACACTGGTTTGTGTGACCATCTGGGAAACTTGACTGCATCCTGGCAGTTTCCATCATCTGTGCCCTTCCTTGTGGCACAAGTACCAAGAATACCTGGATCAGGTGGCAAGGGCAGCAGCACCCATTCACCCTGGCAAGGATCAACCTCACAATCACCTATCGTCCAGACTGGAGTCTTTTCATTCGGACCCTAATCCTGCTTCCTGAGACTATTGTGGACGTCTCTTTTCTTCTCATTACGGGATACCTGGTGCCTTTTGTGGGAATCCTTCTCAACCCTGTATGGGGAGATCTCATTCCCCACTACTGGCTAACCTTTTCCTTTCTTGACTTTTCTCCCTTTCTTTTTCCTTCCTAAAGCCCTGTTCTACAATCTACAATCTCATCTCTCTGACTGACTAACCCCTGAATTACCCCCTGCAAGGACCTAACATTTTCTTCCAACAACAACAATTTGTCTCCCAACTGTGCTGTCTCTTCCCTGGTCTGTTGCTGTAATTGGTCCTCCTCCAGCTCTCGCTGCAGCATCAGGGCTTCATCCCTCGCCTGGATGAAGGTGGTCTGAGGCTCCCACCTCACTACCCAGCGCAGCTCCCTTTTCAGCAAGGGGGTTCTGGATGCCACTGATGAAGTGGTCCCTCAGCATCTCAGCCGTGAGGGCCCTAGTGCTTTCATCTGAATGATCCTCTCCATGCTGCACAGAGCATGGGAGAAGTCCATGATGGATTCCTCCGACTGCTGCTTCCTGCTGAAAAATGTGTACAGCAGTGTGGTGACACGCCGTCGGTCACCGAACACCCCCAGCGGAATGTTGATCACCTTGTCTGGGGTGTTGGTTTCCTCCAGGTCCCGCAGCATCAGCTCCCTGCGTGCGGTTCCCTGCGGATGGCTGTAGATGAAGTATGCAGCCATCTTGTCTCCCATGGGGTATGCAGTCAGGACCCTTCTCACCTCAGTGATGAAGTTCTCAGCTGACATTATGCCTGGCTTACCTGTGAACACTGGCAGTGTGGGTGCTACATACCACCCCATGGGAAACTCCTCTGCCATTGTACTGGTAGTCGGGGTTGTCATCTCTGGGCTGTATTATCAGGACTGTGTTACCTGGCGGTGTGCTGCTTAAAATCTAAAAACCTGCCTATTGTATCAGTAGAACACTCTACCTGCCTATCCTGTCAGCGACACAAGTTGTAAAAAGGGTTCGAAAGAAAAGAGAGGGGTTAGAGAAGGGGATATTGGATGGAGCAAGGAGGGAGATAAGAAAGGGGGGGGGGGGGGAGGGATGGGGAGGGAAAGGGACAGGGCAGGAATGGTGTAGGTGACACTGACGACCCACTATAATATTTTTTTAATCCACCTAACTATATCTACTATAAACCTTCATAGTGATACAAACCATCCATGCTTATACGCATATTCACAGTGAAAAAGAAAGCAGGCATACAGCAAACTATTTCATTTAAGCATTAAGTGTTTTCATTATGGTTTGACAGAGGAGACATGATTTTTTCTTTTCCCATAAAAGTGATGGCCTAGAGGTAACGCGTCCGCCTAGGAAGCAAGAGAATCTGAGGGCGCTGTTCGAATCACATTCAGCTGCCGATATTTTCTCCCCCTCCATTAGACCTTGAGTGGTGGTCTGGATGCTAGTCATTTGGATGAGACGATAAACCGAGGTCCCATGTGCAGCATGCACTTGGCGCACGTAAAAGAACCCACGGCAACAAAAGGGTTGTTCCTGGCAAAATTCTGTAGAAAAATCCACTTCGACAGGAAAAACAAATAAAACTGCATGCAGGAAAAAATACAAAAAAATGGGTGGCGCTGTAGTGTAGCAACGTGCTCTCCCTGGGGAGAGCAGCCCGAATTTCACACAGAGAAATCTGTTGTGATAAAAAGGAATACAAATACAATTACAAATAAAATTGAGGTTGTCTGATGTGTAGCTGTTCAACAGGGAACACAGTGCTGGCTATAGCAAAAGTAAACTGAGGGTCTCTTAGAGGCAGTACTGGACATCACATGCAGACGGAGAAATGTATGTGGGTGTCTTTGCACTGTGGCAATACGCTCTATTCCAGGAGAGCATCCTGAATTTCATACATATCTCTGTTGTAACAAACAGTATTACAGTACCATTCAATACAACACAGTACAAACCAAACCTTGAAAACACTTTGAAGACAGATAGAGCTTATGCCTAATCACAACAGCTGGCAATGTGTGGCCCACACTGACAGCCTTTAAAAAGTATTCAGTTTGGTGTGATTTAAGGATCTCTCCCATCTTACTTCTGTCATTTATACTTACACCCCTTCCAGTTCTTTCAGGTCTTCTGTTTAAAAGCTCCGTTGCATCCCCAAAACCTTTTCAAAGACATATTATGGCTAAAGGGCCGTTCAGTGTCAAATACCTTCTGTATGGTCTTCTCTTCCTCTGGATCTCTGTCACTTACCATTGCTGTACTCTTTTAAAACAAATTTGAAAACCCACCTGTTTAAACAAGCCTTTGGGTGTGATGAAGTATAGCTGTCTGCAGTCTTCCTCCACCTACCCACCCCACTTTACCCTCTACTGAAATCATGTAGTGTGTGTGCCTGTGGGGGATATGACTGATTGATTGCTTACTCTATAATTGTGTTAAGATCACGCTGAGCAGTGTGTGTGTGAGACAGCCTACAAGCTTCAGAACGAAGATAAGTGATTTTTCTGTGAAGTTGATTAATAATTTGTTATCGCGTTATTGTTTAATGTTTGAATTATTAGTAAATCATTGAGAGGGCTCAAAGATAGATTGTCCGTCGAATGCATGGAAAAATCGCTTATCTTTGTTTTGGACAGAGTGATTTTTCTGTGTGATTGACTGATAATTTGTCATCGCGTTATTGTTTAATTATTGAATTATTAGTGAATGACAGAGAGGGCCCAGGTACAGTACAGCACCGGGCGGAAAGCACGCGCAAGTTGACCGTTGTAGTTATGCAATGCTTAGCGGACCCATCATGAGAGAGGTGTGTGTGGGCAGTATTTGAAATTGTGTATGTGGCTGAAACCGCCAGGTGTTAAGATCACTCTGAACAGTGTGTGTGAGACAGCCTACAAGCTTCAGAACGAAGATAAGTGATTTTTCTGTGAAGTTGATTAATAATTTGTTATCGCGTTATTGTTTAATGTTTGAATTATTAGTAAATCATTGAGAGGCCTCAAAGATAGATTGTCCGTCGAATGCATGGAAAAATCGCCTATCTTTGTTTTGGACAGAGTGATTTTTCTGTGTGATTGACTGATAATATTAGAGAAGGACCTGTATTTTTCAGCAAAATAAAATCTGCTACACAAAATACCCAGATGCACCCTACCACTGGCTAAGAGGAGACAACCTGACAAAATCCCCAATCCCACGGCTTTCATACAGTACCAATGGGATGAATGGCTGTTGGGATAAACAGTCACTAACTGTATGCAGTCTGGCCTTAGGGCGACACCAGGCTGACGGACTCCACACAGATGGCGACCGAATTTTTTCCCTCACCACATAGAAGACCCTTTTATGGATACCAACAAAACCCTGTCTCGCGTGCACCTCGGGGATCAGCTGCATAGCACGAGACATAAATTCAGATCCCCAAAACCCCAAAACAGGCGTGGCAAAAGAGGTGGGAAAAGATTGTGCTTAGGTAGTAGAATGACAAAAGCAGAGCGGCTGTCAAAGAAATTCTTTAGAATCGGCAGTTGGAATTGTTCCAGCGCGAGAATGAGAATCTCAACAATTGAGAAATTGGCATATGATTTTGACATTTTATGTCTCTAAGAGACCAGGACAAGTGCAGACAGACCAATACATTTTGAGAATTTCACAGTCTTTCAGACCAATACATTTTGAGAATTTCACAGTCTTTCAAAGGAATGAAGGAAGAGGAGTAGCAATCATACTGAACAAAAACTTAAAAAACAAAGTTTCCACCATAAATCTAGAGAAATGGTGTAGCAACTCATGTGAACTAGTGGGGGTGCGTCTCGAAAAACCTGACGGAATTCACAAAAGCATCGTGCTCATCAATGCCTATGTTCACCCAGGAACCTGCACAACAAAAGAGGATTGGGCCTTTTTAGAGGAAATAGAGAACGAACTTGGAGACTCAGTCATTATCTGTGGAGACCTCAATGCAAGATCGAAGCTATGGGACCAGCGGAACACCAACCCACAAGGACTCGCACTTGAAGGAATGATAGGGGAAATTCTTCTTAGCCCATTAACAACCACATCCCCAACTTGCCTTGGAAAAAGACAAGGGGACAGTGACAGAGTGATCGACATCGCTCTAACATCTCCAAAATTCAGAGCAGAAATGAATGCAGAGACGCTTCCACACCAAGGCAGTGACCACCTCCCGGTAGTGTTCAGTCTATAGAAACTGTCAGATAAGCCCTGTATGAAACCGCGTGATCCATTTCAGTATGAAACCAAAGAGACAACTGTCATCGAAAAATTAAGACGCAGAAGAAACAAAAGAACGGCACCGAACAGGATGCAAACTATTCAGCCCCCATGGTGGAATACCGACACAGAGAGAGCCTGGATAGAAAAACATGCGGCTGTCAAACTTTGGCAGAAAGAAAGAACAAAACCATCTCCGGACAAAGATATTGAAACAATAATAATAATAATAATAATTATTATTATTATATTGAAACAAAAATGAAAGAAAAAACTAAACAGTTTGAAATCATCACTCAAGAGGCCAAAAATGACAAGTGGAAACAGTTTTGCGAGGCACTCAGTTATGACTCAACATTGACAGAGTTCTGGCAATTTTATCGTCGCATGGAAGGGAAAACGTGCACAACAACAACCCCAGACATGGTAGACACTGACGGAACCAAGCTCAAGACAAACGAAGAAAAAGGATCCGCCCTGCTCAAACGTTTCGTACAACAGAGCGATCAAAGAAACTTAGATGAGAAAAAGAAATATGTTGAGGAGTTAAACCAAACCCTTATGCAGACTGGACCTGGTGATGACTTGACAATAGATGATCTAAACGAAGCAATAGCTAAATGCAAGAAAGAATCAGCTCCTGGCCCAGACAAAGTTCGCTACTCGGACATCAAGGAACTATCGGAAGAAGACAGAAGCAACCTTTTCAATCTATATCAAAACAGTTTCCACAATGGACATGTGCCGGAGGACTGGACACAGCTTCTTAAAATCCATACTAAAACCAGGAAAGGACCATCATCAGGTAAGCGGCTACCGGATCCTAACCATGCAAAACATTGCCGGAAAGCTCATGGAACGCATGATAGCCAGGAAACTTGCAAGGGATCTTGAACACAGGCACATTCTCCCTTCAAATCAAGGTGATTACAGAACAGGCAAGTCCATATGGGAAAACGCAGCTGCTTTTACATATGAGGTGTATGAAGGATTTCAAAGAAAAGAAGAAACACTAGCAGTAGCAATCGATCTTGAAGATGCCTACAATAAAGTCCAGTTTGCGCACCTCATGGAGCTGCTACTAAGGTATGGAGTAAGTTTGACACTGACAAGATGGATAGCAGCAGCGCTTCAGGAAAGAACCGTCGTCCTACGCCTCGGAGATTGGATGTCTGCACCTTCTAAACTATCCATGGGACTGCCACAAGGGTCTCCGCTTTCTCCTGTCCTCTACAATGTCTACACGAAGGGCCTTGCAGACTTAAACAACAATGAAATAGCTCGGGTGCTTACTCTTGCGGATGATGGCCTGGTCTTCAAAACTTCGAAAGATGCTCAGGAAAGAACTAAAGCCGTCCAGAAACAACTAAACAATATTGCTCAATGGTGCAAAGACACAGGATCTTCCATCAATCCAGCGAAAGCCCAAACGTTGCTGTGCACCCTCAACAACAGAACCGCGAGCAAATCACCACCTTATGTGTCACTCGATGGGATTCAGATCGAGAAAACTGAATGCCTACGCTACCTAGGAATACACTTCGACAGGATGCTGACCTTCAGAAAACATACGGAAAATACTGTTCTCAAATGCAAAAAGGGCCTTTCAGTCTTAAAAGCAATGGCAACCAAAGGTATTGAACAACGCCACCTCTTCCTGCTATACCAATCACTCGTCCTCAGTGTGATCGACTACGGACTTGGGCTAACAACACCGTCTCAAAGCAACCTCCTAAAATTAGAGTTCAAAATGAAGCTATGAGGCTGATCCTTGGAACAACAAAAGACACGCCCACAGAAACCATGCGATACCTGCTTGACCTTCCTTCAGTGCAGGCCAGAAACAAGTTAGAACAGGTCAAGACCTACTTCAAAGCATTAGAAAACCCTCAAAACCCACTGCATGACGCAGTCAAAGAACCAAAAGGCAGCCGCCTAGGACGAGGAAGATCATGGATGGGGCAAGCAGAAGACACAATCCAGCTAGTATGCCGACTACAAGACCTGAAAGAAACAAAAGAATGGGAGAAAAACCCCGAAAACCTCAACCATCTATTCAACACAGCCATTTCACCCACTCTAGGAAGACATTGTCGGGAATGGCCAGAGGGCAAAACTGATGCGGAAGTGAAGCTACTCATAGAAGAAAACAGTAAAGAAGAGGACATCATCATATACACAGATGGCTCAGTCACCAAAGACCAATCCGGTTGGGGATTCACTGCGAAACAAAATGGAAAAACAGTTAGGGAAGAGAATGCTGCCTACAAAGTCACAACCTCCAGCCTAACGATGGAAGTTGAAGCTGTGACACATGCCCTCCAGTGGCTATCGTCCATCCATACGCCCGGAAACCAACATGCCATGATTCTAACAGACTCAATGAACCTCATACAGAAAATTGAAAACGGAATGGGAAGCCCAGAGTGGCATAAGGCAATGCGCAACTTTCAGATTAAAAAACTCACATGGTCATACTGCCCGGGACATGCAGGTGTTAAGGGAAATGAGCGAGCTGACAGACTTGCTGGTAACGCAACACCAACGAGCGGCCTACATCTAGGAAAATCGGAAATCCTCAGAAAAGTCAAAGAATATAAAAAAAGAACAGGTACAAGGCCATCACACCATCGATCGCCTGAATGAAATAAAAGCAGAGAGAGGGAGTGGCCGTAAGTCTAACATGAAAGGTAGAGCACGATGCTTTGCAAATCAAACAAATATCGGCATCATTTCCAAACCAACATTGCGCAAATTTCTTCAAAACGGAACAGAGTCTCTGTGGGCTTTTCCAAATACAATAGACTGAGCAACACACTAGACGCCACGTTCGTGGCATCAGAGATCTTTTCCCATCCCTCTTGCGGCCAATCAGTGGCAGCCTCTGTGCGTGTGTGTATGTGTGTGTTTGTGTGCATGTGTGGGTCTGTATTTTTGAGTGCGTTTGTGCATGCGCGAGAGTGTAAGTGTACACAAGTGTCAGTAGAGTTCTGTGCACGTGTGTGTGTGTGTGTGTGTGTGTGTGTGTGTGTGTGTGTGTGTGTGTGAGGGGGAGGTGGGGGTGCGGGGGGAGGTGGGGTAGAGGATGAGGTATGTGAGTGTATGCATGCCTACACTGTGGGAGCAACAGGATATTGGAACGTATATATATATATATATATATATATATATATATATATATATATATATATATCTTTGTATATATGTGTGTGGAGATATGGGCATATGTGCGTGTGCTTGTACAAGTAAGTGTCATCTGTGTTTGTGTGTGTGTGTGTGTGTGTGTGTGTGTGCCGTGGAAGCTGTGATACGTAGACTAGAAATGAGTGTGTGGAGGAGGGGGGTAGAGGAGGTGCAGGGTAATGTGTGTGGTGTGTGTGTGTGTGTTGGAGCTCATGTACGTTTATATGTATTTGACTGTGCTTTCATATCTGTGAAACTGCATGTTCGGTGCATATCTGTTATGCATGTGTGGGTGTATATGTGAATGTGTGTCTTCATGTTTTACATCTATTTGCTAATTTATCATCATTGTTATCTTATTTATTTATTTATTTTTTACATTATAGTTATTATTTATTTATTTGTGTAAGCTTATCTATTATTTATTCACCTTTTTTTCCCCCTCAAGGCCTGACTAAGCGCGTTGGGTTACGCTGCTGGTCAGGCATCTTCTTGGCAGATGTGGTGTAGCGTATCTGGATTTGTCCGAACGCAGTGACGCCTCCTTGAGCTACTGAAACTGAAACTGAAACTTACTCTATAATTGGCTGCGACAGGAGCTCATCTTTATGCAATGATCCAAAATTCCAGAAACATGACATTGGCATCAGCTTTACTATAAATCTCACACACACACACACACACACACACACACACACACACACACACACACACACACACACACACACACAGAGCCGTAATGTCCACATGTCGATGTGACCAAGTGTCATTGTGACCACGTGTCATTGTGACCAAGTGTCGTTGTGACCATGATTTTCAGTATTTTACCAAAGAATGGTAGACCTGATGGACCGTCGGATGAGTAGGCAGGCAGGCTTTTCTGTCAGTGCTAGCTCGTCGTTAACATGAGCCTGGTTGCCAAGTGTCGTTGTGGCCAAGTGTCGTTGTGACCAAGTGTCGTTATGACCACATGTCGTTATGACCACATGTCGTTGTGACCAACGTGTCGTTATGACCACATGTCGTTTTGACTACATGTCGTTATGATCAAGTGTCGTTATGACCACGTGTCGTTATGACCATATGTCGTTGTGAGCAAGTGTCATTGTGAGCAAGTGTCGTTATGACCACATGTCGTTGTGACCAAGTGTCGTTATGACCACATGTCGTTGTGACCACGTGTCGTTGTGACCACGTGTCGTTATGATTGAGTTTCATTGTGACCACTTGTCGTTGTGACCACACGTCGTTGTGACCACATGTACGTGTCGTTGTGACCACGTGTCGTTGTGGCCACGTGTCGTTGTGACCAAGTGTCGTTATGACCACATGTCGTTGTGACCAAGTGTCGTTGTGACCACATGTCATTGTGATCACGTGTCGTTGTGACCAAGTGTCGTTATGACCACATGTTGTTTTTACCACGTGTCGTTGTGACCAAGTGTCGTTGTGACCACATGTCATTGTGATCACGTGTCGTTGTGACCAAGTGTCGTTATGACCACATGTTGTTTTTACCACGTGTCGTTGTGACCAAGTGTCGTTATGACCAGATGTCGTTATGACCACGTGTCGTTGTGACCAAGTGTCGTTGTGACCAAGTATCGTTGTGACCAAGTGTCGTTGTGACCAAGTGTCGTGACCAGGTGTCGTTGTGAGCAAGTATCGTTATGACCAAGTGTCGTTGTGACCAAGTGTCGTTGTGACCACATGTCGTTGTGACCAAGTGTCGTTATGACCAAGTGTCGTTGTGACCAAGTGTCGTTATGACCACATATCGTTGTGAGCAACTGTCGTTGTGACCACGTGTCGTTGTGATCAGATGTCGTTGTGACCAAGTGTCGTTGTGACCACGTGTCGTTATGACCACGTGTCGTTGTGAGCAAGTGTCGTGACCAAGTGTCGTTGTGACCACGTGTCGTTGTGAGCAAGTGTTGTTGTGAGCAAGTGTCGTTGTGAGCAAGTGTCGTTGTGACCACGTGTCGTTGTGACCAAGTGTCGTGACCACGTGTCGTTGTGACCACGTGTCGTTGTGAGCAAGTGTCGTGACCAAGTGTCGTTGTGACCACGTGTCGTTATGACCACGTGTCGTTGTGACCAAGTGTCGTTGTGACCACGTGTCGTTGTGACTATGTGTCGTCGTGACCAAGTGTAGTTGTGACCACATGTCGTTATGACCAAGTGTCGTTGTGACCAAGTGTCGTTGTGACTATGTGTCGTCGTGACCACGTGTCGTTGTGACCACTTGTCGTTGTGACCAATGTCGTTATGACCACGTGTCGTTATGACCAATGTCGTTATGACCACGCGTCGTTGTGACCAAGTGTCGTTGTGACCAATGTCGTTATGACCACGTGTCGTTGTGACCAAGTGTCGTTATGACCAAGTGTCGTTGTGACCACGTGTCGTTGTGACCACATGGCGTTGTGACCAAGTGTCGTTGTGACCACGTGTCGTTGTGACCAAGTGTCGTTATGACCAAGTGTCGTTGTGACCAAGTGTCGTTGTGACCACGTGTCGTTGTGACCACATGGCGTTGTGAGCAAGAGTCGTTATGACCACGTGTCGTTGTGACCAAGTGTCGTTATGACCAAGTGTCGTTGTGACCAAGTGTCGTTGTGACCACGTGTCGTTGCGATCTTGTTCTTTTGATCTCATGCCGTTGTGACCATGATTTAAAAAAAAAATATTTTGCCAAAGAGTGGCAGACCTGATACTGTAACAGTTCTCATTTCTCTCCTTCCTTTTTATTTCGTGTGATGAATGTGGATGGCGGTGCTTTTTTTTCTCTCTGGTGTTAATGGGTGTGGATGCATAGGTCTGCTCTGTGTGTGTGTGTGTGTGTGTGTGTGTGTGTGTGTTTATATATATATATATATGTTTATATGGTTTAAAAATTTCCACACACAAGTCTCCCCCCCCCCCCCCCCCCCCGGCCCCCCCTCTTTCTCTCTCTGTCTTTGATAGGTTCCTGTACATAATACAGACTGAAAACGTATAATTAATGTATAATCGTAGGAAATACAGAAGTACTGATCCGAGGAAAAAGTCATGATCATGGGTTAGAATTGTCAGTTAGTGTAATAACAGCTTCAGAACAGAGACCGAAAGTACATAATCATAAAAAGCACAAAAAGTACTGATCCCGAAAAAATAAAATGATCCTGGATCCCACATTTAGTTGTCCATAGATGGTGTAAGGACGGCTGGTAAGCATATGACTCCTAAAAGCTTCAAAAAGCTACATTTATGTGAACAATGTAACCCCCCACGCCCACCCCCCTCTCTCTCCTCTCTCACAAGCATGCGCGCACGTACGTACTCACAGGTTGTAAGAAATATATAAACGCGCAGACATGTTCCTTGGGATCCACACCCTCAGTACACTCTTGCGTCGGCTTCCGTGTACCTACCTTCATTTCAAACGCGTTCCATTGCCGACTGTTTCTTTTCGCTGCGGAAGAGAGCGGCCTGATCGTGGTCATCCTGAGAGCGACGGCCTGACCTAATTTGTTAAATTGAATAGTTCTATAGACTGCAAGGTTTCTGGATGTTCTCAGTGTGATAGATGCGCTTAAGTTATTTAAGTTGATTATAATTTGTAATATGCAGAAGTTATTAGCGCAACATTTCATTTTCCTTGACACTTTCACTGGCTATTCATGACACCGAAAAAGCGTTTTTCTTGAAAAGAAGTCTATAGTAAACAGTCTTATACGCATGTAGGGGCTGTGTTCTAGCGGGCGCATCACTTCTTGATTTGGTTTTTGATGCGAGTGCTGGACCTGAAAACTTGTTTGTTCTCCAGTTACTTTCACCATTTGTTCAAGAAGATTACTGCATGATGCCAACGTTGATAAGAGGCGAAAGACCAGCCGCCGTAGCGAAGTGGTTAGCGTCGCGGATTGACGGCTGGGAGGACGTGGGTTCGAATCCCAGCGGAGGTGGGTTTTTCGGCCCGTGGCCGGCTCCTACCCAGAGTTGATTGTGCTGTGGGCTTAAATGGGGAGACTGGGACCACACAGTCGAGTGTCATCCACTTCAAGGATGCGTCTTTGGATGTGTTGCTCTAATTACCTGACCAACACTGCAAGTGTCTGTATCTCTCGGGCCTGGTTAACGCCGGGATATCATTATGACAGGAAGCGTATAGTACAGCCTTGTCACGCAGTCCCAAACCAAAATGGACCTCCATAGCAACATCGTCATCATCATCGTCATCCTCCTCCTCCTTCATCGTCATCAATATAAAAAAAACAAAATAGTCTCAAAATCTGTGGCCTTTCATGACCTGCTCTCATGGTGACCCCAGTTTCGATACCCCTCCACTTCCGTGCTTGGGGTGAGTCCTGTCAATGTCGTCAGTGTCGGCAGATTCATGGGGGGCTGTTGTTTGAGGGACGTGGTGGCGGTCTCCACTCTGGGGGAGACGCTCACTCAGTCTGGCTCCGCGACTAAGCCATTATTGTCGTTAGTAGGGGGCTTAGTAGGTGGTGTCCTAAGTACGTTAAAACAGAACAGGCACCACTGAACACCACCGAAGTGACTCAGCAGCAGTGCAGGGTCTCCTCTGGTGTGTGGCCTCCAGGCGGCCTAACATTGATGGTTCCCTGTGGACTGCCGACGCTGGAACTGCGACGGACGAACCCGGGTGTGGCCGTGTATGGGCGAATCTAAATGAGCGGCGTGGGAGTAATGCCACTGAAACGGCGCAGATGATGGGGCAGAAAAAAAAAAGAGGCGAAAGAGGGGGAAGGGTTTGGTCCATGAGGGGTTTCGTTACACGAGGCACCATATGCGCCAAGATAGTTTTATTTTGCGTTGTTGGCGGCGACCACGATGCACTGTTAACATTTCCACAAACATCTTTGACCGTAATATCGAAAATCCTGGAATCATGATAATTCAAGTGATTGGGGACCATGCCCATCCACACGACACTGACATCGTGGAACGTGCTCGTTTAGAAACGAAATGCAGGCAGAAGCCTTGCAAGACCCCGAGTAGAAGGGTCCACGCCACAACAGTGGCTCGTCACCAGCGTGTTGCGGCTCAGGGCGGTGGAGAGTGACTTGAACCTCCGTGTATGAGTCTGTAAGGTCTTTCCACTGAGAGATCAAGGAGATCGCAACTGCCACCTCTGCCAGTAGAAATGGAAGACGTTGAGATAAATCCCCCATGGGACGCAACCTGGAACAACGAGAGATGTTTACTGTCCATGTCCATGGACAATGACTTTGGGTATGCGGTTTATGCAAGGGACGAAAACCTGCAGACACTAAGGACATGCAGAACTGTTTACATCGACGGCACCTTCCGTTCATGCCCAAGACCGTACACTCAGATTCTGACTATTCTTGGAGATGTCCATGGTCATGTTGTTCCACTTCTACATGCGCTGATGGCTACAAGAACCATAGACAGTTATCGACAGGTCTTCCACAGCTTGAGGACCCAAATCCGGCCCCATACTCACCACCGTTGGAGACCGCAGGTTATAACCTGTGACTTCGAACAAGCTCTGTGTACTGTACTGCACTGGGAACAGAACTTCCAATTGCGAGGATCAGTGGATGTTATTTCCACTTCAAGCAAAATTTATGGAAGCGCCTTTAAGAAATGGGACTAACCATACCGTGAAAATCACCGCTTTTTAATGAAAAAAAAAAAAAAAAAAAAGAGAGAGAGAGAGAGTTCGGGGCACCTGCCCTTGCCTCTGGTCCGGCTGAACTTTGTTGCTTTACTCAAGAGCAGAGAACAAGAAGACTCGAACATAACTTTTCTGCTAACTACGAGTTCCTTATATACGTCAAGGGAACTTCCACGGGAGCTTTCCACCAGTCCTGTGGAACGTTTACGAACAGAGGATGGAACAGTGAACGAACAACAATGCTGAAGGTTGATACATTTCTTCGCAAGTGCTTTACATTTGTTACTTCAAGCTTAGACTGGAACAATTTGGACAAACAGAGATGTCTGTCTCTGACCCCTCCTCCCTCTTTTGGATTGTGCGTGCATGCTATTGTACATTCGTATGCATGATGTATGTATGTATTGTGTACGTATGTTATATATATACATATACATATGTGTGTGTGTGTGTGCGTGCGTATGTGCGTGCTTACGGACGGACGGTGTGTGTGTGTGTGTGTGTGTGTGTGTGTGTGTTTAAAATTTATTTTAAAGCATCAGCTCAGTGCAAAGTAGCACAATCCCAATGTGACCTTCGCCAAGAGTAATATACAACTTTGTTTGAATTAATGCAGCATACCATCGCGTCCTGAACGAAGCAGATTAGGTCCGCCACCCGTCCCCACAGCGGACGTTTATTCATCACCTGAAACTGTGAAAGACATTCAGGCTGCTGCAGAAATTAAATCACCGAAGCAGAGCAAGGCGTAGCTCCTCACACGAGGCGACAAAATTGGAGATTCCTGGAAACACGCCTCCAGCGTCTTCGGGAGCAGTACGAAGGAGCCAGGGATCTGTCATCCTGGTCCGCTGTGACGCATTTAATTTGACATTCTTCTTCTGACTTTAAATGCTGTCATCCAGTTGACGGCCACAATCGTCATGTCGATTACTCTGCCGCAACTAGAGGGTTGCGTGGAGATAGAGATGCTGTTGTATAGAAAAGATAAAGAACTAAACAGATGAGAAAAAAGTTAACATTACACCTACTCTATGTGGGTTTTATCAGCAGGCTACTACTTTTCGCTCTTCACCCACTCAGGGGCTAGCTGATCCGTCCTCCAGAAGGGATGGCTGGGCCCAAAAATAGGTTAAAAAATCAAAATGTTCTAAAGAGTTGCGGTTTTCAGTTTTCTTGGGGCACTCTTGACTTGAAGGTGTCAGGGTGTCGGCTGCCATTGCTGTTTCGGGCAGTGCATTCCAGTCTGCGATGGTTCTGTCTGCACGTTTGTCTGTGTCTTTTCTTTTATAAATTGTAATCCAGGATCACACTTTCATTTTCTTCGGGATCAGTACTTTTGTGCCTCTTGTGATAATGTACTTTGAGTTTGAGTCTCAGTTATGTGTAAAAGATGTGACCACATCTTTTTGATGTCATCATGAGAATGACGTAATTGTCATGACGTTTTCACGAAAGAATAATACGTTCCTGGGCTTGTCCCCGGTTGGTAAGGTTCCAAGAAATAGGGAAGTATCAAGATCCACCCTTTTGTAAAAAAACAAACAAACTGGCATTCATTTTTGGATCAATTGGTGTCGTTCAGTTGGTGCTACTACAATGAACGCCACGAATTACCTTTGTCAGGACAGCTGGACTTCATAGATCGCACCATTTTTGATACACTCTGTTGTAGACTAAGTCACTGAGACAGAGTGGATTTGGAAAGTAGAGACACTGGATCTTGACTATTTTAAAGTGCTGTGACAAAGTTGTTGAAACAGGAACAGCAGGCAGTAGACTAACAGCCATATCTGCAAGTTAAAATCTGACTGACATTGAAATGCTGTAACCGTAAGTCACTGCGACTGAAAGTAAGCAGTGGGGAAAATAAAACAACATATTGAAATCTCAGTCTGACGTGCTGGAACTGTAGCGTCACAGAGACTGATAGAAGAGGCAACGGAGAAAGTGGAACTGAAACTATGTCACAGTCCGATAAAGATGAAGAACCTGAGAGTTTCCTTGTCGTCAAAAGTGAAGCAATGAAATTGGAAAAAAAGAGACAGCTCAAGAAAGCTATCAGTCGGTACACAAAGGTAAGCATCCGAGTTCACATGCATATCGTGCTGGTAGCTAGTACAAGTGGTAGCTGTGTGGTGGAGTTTGCTTTGCGTTAGCAGCAGCAATTAAACGGGTGCAAGGCGATAGCGCTGCGTGTAAATACCATTTTTTTGATGAATGACGACACTGTTGTGCTGGTCAAACCATGCCTGCATAGGCCTATATTTGTTGATTATGCTTTTGCTTTCGATTATGTTGGATTTTTCTGTTCTGTTTATCTCCTCTCATCAACCGCAAGGTTGATTAAGGTCAGTTGACAGACATCTTTTACCAATTCATGTTCATACGAATCATAGTCATTATCTCTCTCCCTCTCTCCCTCCAGTCCCCACTCACCTCCAACGACAGGCTATCTTTAAACCGTATAAAAGGCTATGTAGTCGTGATTGTTAAAGGAAACATATATTGGTATTAAAAATTCGTTTGTGAGTTAGCCAGTATGGTTTGCGTTCGTCTGTGACAATCAAGGACTGAGGGATTGAAAACTGTTTTCAGTAAGCAGAGTGATACTGAATGCAGATGGCAGGAGTGGAATCCGAATGACCAAATTTAAAACAGTGATCCATTTTTCTTCCAAAAAAGCGTTTAAATCTTCAACTGACAATGAGCCATATATTTCAATGAACAGAATATAAAGAAATATAATAAACAGGCTCTAACAAAATTTAGATGTGGTATGTCGGATATTGCAGTGCATTCGAGACGACATGGTACTGACGACACTTGCAATCTATGCAGCTCTGTGACCTGGAATGAAGTACGTATGGTTTGGAATGCCCAGTTCTTCATGACTCGAGAAAAGAACCAATTTCGCTGTCGTTTTGGACCTTCCCAACAAGAATTCAAGCTAGCTTTGTTACTAGCTAGCTCTCATCCGTAATGACCAATTTGTTAAACATGTAGCAACATTTCTCAATAAATCCTTCAAAAGAATAAAAGAAAGCTATAAATAGCTTAAACTGACCTTTTTCTTTGATTGTCCACAACCAAAGTTTAATCATATCTTTTATTCAAATGTAACTGTGAGGTTGTGTTTTTTTCCACCCGTTTTGTATAACTCTCTATCTCTCTCTGTCTCTGTCTCTCTCTTTCTTAGAGATTTTTTTGTTGTTTTGATTTTCCCCTGTAATTGTTGTCTGATTTCTTTAATCTCACCTTTAAGACAGGTTGCTGATTTCATCCAGTTCCTTTCTTTCTTTCTTTTTTCTTGCCTTTTTCCTTCTCATCTTCCTTCATTTTCATCTTCTTTCTACTTACTTTTTATTCCTGCTGTAATGACTTTTTGTGAGTGCATGGTGAAAAGAGGCTTGTGTTGTTGTAGTTTACCCTCAGTATAACATTCGAGTTCTCAGCCCCCCCCCCCCCCCCCCCCCTACACACACACACACACACCTCTCTCTCTGTCACTGTCTCTGGCTCTCACGCCTCTGCTGTCACGAAATGTCAGACGTGTGTTGTGATCTCTGTTTTAAGTGGAGAAATTCGAGTATTTCCACTGCACGAACAGCAATAGATCTTGGGGACACACTAAATAAGGGTATGTAGAACTATTCGTCAGCACCGTTTGAACAGATTGATACATGATAGCGAGTAATATTGATTTTCAAAATCATGTGTAATTATTGAATGATTGGCAGTCGTCAACACTCCTCTTGCGCAAAGTGTGTTGTTACCCATATTATGACTGCAAGCACGTGCAAGACGTTCGTTGTATCGTGACAAAAGGAGAAAGGGAAGTTTGCCAAAGGCGCCTGAAATAACACTCGTGTGGCCTCTCACACGCATATGAACATTGCTTGTTGCTTCAGTGCGTATAGACTGAGACTGAGATAATTTATTCATTCAAGGCCACAGCCCCACATGAACACGGGGCAATAACAAAATTTGTAAATGTCATCATAACTGACAGTGTTTATGCAATTGATTTCACAGCTTAATAAAGAAACAAACTAAGACAATACTGTGTCTCTGAGCTTAAAAGCTCTATACAGATACCATGCAAGGTTTAGAATAGTATTATCATCAGTAGATGCCATCAATAAACATAATCTAAACAAACATAACATGGATATTCATAATACTTCTTTGGAATATGTTTCGAACGGAGATCGTTCAGGGCAGGACACTTCAACACAAAATTAACTTCGTCTTCAGTTGTTTCCCTGCACAAAGGACAAAGCGTTAATGAATTACATACATTTTTATAACGATACTGATGTGTATTAATTCCGGAAATACCAAATCTAAATCTGGTCAAATTAAATCGTAAATGACGGTCCATGTTAGATAAAAGATAGTTCTTCACAAAGCGGGTAGAAGTATACGATCTGTACAAATCAAATCTGTCACTCGAATGTACATGCTCCTCCCAGTTTTACCACCTACAGTCTATCAAACGTTGACGAAAAGTTTTCAAAAACATAGTCTCTTCACCAACCTCTTGAAATACCCATACATACCCAAATCCAAATTCATAAAGACATGTTCGTATATTTGAAACCCAATTTATTTTCCCTCTAAGATCTAAATCATATAACATGTTATACGATTTACGTGGTAATCTATCATTATTCATTTATATATATATATATATATATATATTGGATATCTGTTTGTTTCCCCATACACTAGATTATTAGGTGTTTTCATGTCGACTCCTAAAAACTTTTTCAGTCCAAATAAGTGAACAGATTCACAATGTACAATAGCAGTCTTATCTAATCCCCACAATTCTGAACCATACTGTACGATTGGTTGTATCTGAGTATCAAAAATTTTAATAAAAATGTCCAGAGAGTTACTGTTCATTATAAAAAGTTTCTTCATAACTTGCAGTAGTGCATTCTTTGCTCTACCAGACAAGTCTCTGCATGCAGCTACAAAGCTCAAACGAGTAGAAAAAACAATGCCAAGGTATTTGTAAGCATTAACAACTGGTAGAACAATGTCATCGTAAACCCACCTTTCCCATGCTGCCAAATACCCCCCCTTTCTAAAAACTATGATATTACTTTTATCAAGATTAACCTTTAATTGCAATTTAGTAGCTGAAATTTTCAAATTATTTAGTTGTGTTTGTAGACCAATAACTGTCTCTGAGAGCAATATGATATCATCAGCAAGTAATAATATAAGCAATTCTATTAAGTCAACAGTGAATCTAGCGCCATGCCTTCCCTGGTCTATTACTTCCAATGCTAATTCATTTATAAACAAAGAAAACAAAATAGGACTACACACATCACTCTGCTTTACTCCCCTTGTACAGTTAATATAATCTGTAAGTTTGTTACCACATCTAATTCTTGTTTTAACTACGCTGTACATACATTTAATACACTTGAAGAGCTTCCCTGTTATCCCTTGTTGTATCAGAATAGGCCATAATAATTTTCAATTGACAGAATCAAACGCCTTTTCGAAATCAATAAACGCTACATAGAGTTTACGATTTAGAGAAAACTGTTTCTGAATAAGAGACAAAAGAGTAAACATATGATCAGTTGTTGAATATCCTCGTTAAAGCCAGCTTGATGTTCGTCTGTTATATTATTATCCTCTACATATTCCCGAAGCCTACTATTAATGATTGTACTAAATACTTTGCTACTGATATTGGATAGTGATGTGCCTCTATAATTATTAGTATCATTTACACCCCCTTTCTTGTAAAGTGGAACGGTTAACGATTCACACCAACTATCGGGAAAAATACCCTTATCAAATAAAGTATTGAACAATTTTACAAAAAAAAAAATCTATAAATATTTTACATGGAGCTTTCAAAAACTCTCCGATGATTCCATCAGGACCTGCAGTTTTACGGTTCTTAATCTTTCTTAGTGCAATTAGAACTTCTTCTTTTGATACTGGTCGATTCATAAATTCATTCTCCATCGCTGGCAAATCTGGTTCACTGCGATCATCGAACGAATCTGTGTCTAGTAAGGCTTTGAAGTGAATAAGCCAATTATCTACAGAAATGTTGTTTTTGGGTTGCTTCTTTTTGGACGAAATTTTATTCAGACACTCCCAAAACTCTTTTTGATCTTTAATAGACATTATTAGATTATCCAACATGTATTAAACTGTTTTTTCTTCTTGTCGCAAAGATGTTTATATTCTCTTCTAGTCCTTACATATAAACTGTTATCATCTTCATCTAATGTTCTTCTGCTCTTTCTAAGTAATCTCCGAACCTTTCTCCTAAAACATCTACATTCATCATCAAACCAACCCCTCTCGTGTATATTGTTATCCACTCTGATGGTTTTCTTCACACACATTGCGCATTCTCGAATACAGTCATTAAACAACTCTAACGCTTCATTAACATTAACATCAATAAGGTACAGAGCCCAGTTCAGTTTGTCATTAATATATGCATCACATAAGTTATCATGAAATACCCGAATATAATTATCATTCCATACAATTTTTTCTATTACCTGTTCAGTAATGTAATCATGTTATTTAGATAAATTCACGTTTGAAAAGGCAACACGGTATACGAGAGGAAAGTGGTCAGATTCGATTCGATCAGCAACATAGAACTCGCACACATCACAAACCATTTTTTTTTTTTTAAATAATCATTTACATTGTTACCATTTTCAGATGTATATGTATAGCGGCCTTCATGGTCGCCATTACATGCTCCATTCAGAATTACCAAGTCTAGGGCAGTGCACATGTTTAACATCAATTTACCATAGGATTTGGTCTGTGTGTCTTGAGAATTACGATTGCAGTTCACTGAACAGCTTTTATGTATAAACTCAATATTGTCATTTAATTGTTGTAAAGAAGATATATTAGAAGTTCTGCCCTATTGAAATCGCCACAGAGAATTATGTACACATCATCAAATTTTAATAGTAGGTCAGTTATACAATCTTCAAGTATAGATATTCCATAGTCGTAATCAAAATATGCATAGAACGGATAACCTTCTGGTGGCACATAGACACATATGTACAAAACATCTTTCTCACATCCAAACAATCGCTTATCAATAATAAATGCCAATATATTTTCATACTTTATACACAATTTTCGTGTAAATGCGCAAAACTCATCCCTAACTAGACATAATAAGCCACCTGCTCTCCTCCCATGTTTAGTAAATCTAACTGCAGATTTGTAATACAATGTTAATCCAAGAAATAAGTCAATTTTGCATTCCTCTTCAAAAGTTTCAAGAAGGCATACAAAATCAAAGGATGATATATATGAAAAGAAATCATTAAATATAAGCTTTGACCTCAAGCCATTGACATTCCAGGAGAGAAAAGACAACGATCTTAAACCATTTACATAACGAAGAGAATTCGAAGGTATTAAAGACGAAAAAGAATTATTTACAGAAGACAATGTACTATTTCCCATCTGCAAGCCATCGTCCGGAACACTAGAAAATTCGATCGAAACTGTGTCAACATTTCCAACCGAGCGTTTCATTTCACTAACTGAACCCTCACGTGCTCCGCACGAGGTGACCGGGAAAATGCACGGGTGAAGTGGAGAACTATCCGGTGTGACTCTTTCTTTCGCGTTCCTTATTATCCCGATATGAAACTTTACAAACATGAGGCTGGCCAGATTCTCATTTCATTTCTTTCAGCGAGTCAGTGCGTATAGACAAATGTAGAGAATACGAAAGGTATTAAAATGAAGAAACTGGGAGATGAAAAACGCGTTCTAGGAACACTGGAGAAAAACAGAAACGATCCTAAGAAATTCTGGGAAACTATCAAATCAAGGTTTTCAAGCAAAGTGTTAGACAGTTCTATTTCTGACAAAGAGTGGTTTGAACACTTCCAAAAGGTTTTTAACGTCGAGCAGAGATACGATAGCGCGACTAATGATGATGCTTTTGAAAACTTGTGTGTCCTCAATAATGATATAGATAGCTCGATATTTGACCTTGAAGTAAAAGAAACAGAAGTGAGAGATGCGATTAAAGCTTTAAGAAATGGAAAGGCTGCAGGACCAGATGGTTTTACGGGAGAATTTTGCAAATATTCATCCCCATTATTTATGTCATTCTGAACACAAATTTTCAATAATCTTTACAGCTCTGGAAAACTCCCACTAAGCTGGTCCGAATCAATAATACAACCACTACATAAAAAAGGTGATGTAAATTTACCAGACAATTATAGAGGTATTTCGCTATTAAACACAAGCAGTAAATTATACACGTTTGTACAAGATCACCGCCTGACAAAATGGATGGAAGAAAACAACTTACTAAATGAGTCGCAAGCAGGATTCAGGAAAATTATAGCACAGTCGACCATATCTTTACACTGTTATCTCTTGTGCAAAAACAATTTTCCTCTCAACAAAAAATTGTATGTAGCGTTCAATTCATTGATTTAGAAAAGGGATTTGATTCGGATGACGGAAAATATCTATGGTTAGTACCACGCAAAAATGGTATCCATGGAAAGATGTAAAAAGCTATTCAGAATATGTATCAAACAGTTAAAGCTAGAGTTCAGGTAAACAATGACATAACGGATCCCGTTATATGTCTTGATGGGTAAAAACAAGGAGATATTTGCAACCCAATTTTATTTTATTTACTTATAAACGAGCTTACAATTGATGTTACGCAGTCTGGCAAACATGGAATAGCCCAGCCACCTGACCTCATACAAATCCTTGTCGTGCTATTTGCAGACAATGTTGCCCTAATCTCAGGTCTTCAGCGCCAGCTGAACATTTTTAGAGACGCTGCTAACAGACTCAAACTTAAATCTAGAATAGCGATATTTTGAAATGGGGGGAATATTGCTGCCATAGAAAAACGGTTCTACGGTAGTTTGCAAATACCTTTGGGTATTTTTCCACAGGACTAACTTTTTATTACTGTCTGGAAGATACAAATTATGGCTTTGAACGCTAAAAAGGGTGTTTTTGGTATTTTAAAATTTCAATGGACTCTTGGAGAGAATTGTCCTACACTTTTCTTCAAAATGTTCGATGCTCAGATTCAACCCACTTTGACATACGGCTCCGAAGTTTGGGCCTGACAGCTAATCACACTGCCATTGAAAGAGTGCATTTGCTCGCCATCAAACGCTTACTGAATGTCAGCATAAAGACACTAAGTGCACTTGTGTATTCCGAAACTGGTAGATACCCATTGTACATTCAAACCTTTACAAAATGTATTAGATACTGGATAAAAATTACCAGAATGTCTGCAAATCGTATCCCTAAAAAATCTAACAAAATGCTCTGTGCCCTACACTGTAAGAGTAGAAAGAACTGGGTAACAAATGTATGTTATACGTTGTATAGATATGGTTTCGGTTTCGTTTGGGAAAATGAAGATGGGGAAGATGTAAAAGCCTTTGTATGTATCTTTAAACAGAGACTGCTTGATTGCTATTTGCAAGACTTAGATTCCACACTTTTGTTAAAAGAAAGATTTCAGTTATATTCCTCGTTCGGACAACTGCATGACGTTCCAAAATATCTAGCTACAGACAGAAATCCTATTCCAAGGAAACATTTAATACGAATAAGACTTGGTGTGTCCAAGCTGAAACCCCATCATCTGAGATACTTAAAGAATAGAGAAATTGTTAATTGTCCATTTTATCCTGGAATAGAAGAATCTGCATTACATTTTATCTTGGTGTGTGCCCAGTATCAATCCATACGTGAATTGTATATTCCAGAAAAGAAACTGTGTCCGTCCAAACGCGTTCAAATTGACTTTGCTTCTTTCTGATTCAAAACTGAGTTTGGCACTCGCTTCATTTCTGTCAAAAGCGTTCATTCTCAGAAAGCTATCAAAGCAAAACGTTTGAACACACATTGGTATTCATGACGTCTATGTTTATACACATGCACTTGTGTGTGTGTGTGTGTGTGTGTGTGTGTGTGTTTGGCGTGATAGTCATTTAAAAAGTATATTGTTTCCATTGCCAACTTCGAATCATGTATGAGACACATATGTTGTAGGTATTCATTCGGTGTGTATGTGTGTAGACGCGCGCGCGCGTTCTAACGTTTGATTTATTATGTTGATTCCGGTGTGAATGGAATTACCTATAAGTACCATGAATCGCTCAGTCCCTCTTTTGGGTTCAAGGATACATGCATGTTTCACGGTGATGACTTATGATTCACCATGTCTATATAATTTCCCCTATTCTCCCTACGTCACACTCCCCGACCGCCTCCCCACCCCATTGACACGGGCAAAATGGCCTAGTCATTGAAATGTTCGAGTTCGAGTTCGAGTCTCTCTCTCTCTCTCTCTCTCTCTCTCTCTCTCTCTCTCTCTCACGCACGCGCGCGCACGCACACACACACACACACACACACACACACACACACACACACACACACATGCTGCTGTTTTCGAGACTTTTATTGAATTGGCTTAAGGCTGATCGGGAGCATTAAATATAATTGTATCTGTAGTGGTGCGCCAAGGAAACAGTGATAACGAAAAAGAAAAACAGCAACCTCACATAAAAATTATATACACGTGTCTAGGAGAAAATTATTTTGGTTTTTGGATAAAAAGTCATTTTAACTCAGTGTAGCTTCTTTTATTGTGTTGAACGTTGTGACAGGCACTGAAGGCCTGGTCAGCACGTTAGGTTTATGCGGTCAGTCATCTGCTGCTTTTTTAAAGCAGATAAGGTGTAGCGTATATGGATCTGTTCTCACACTCTGGCACCACCTTGAAACTGAAACTAAAACTAAGTGGTAAGTGTTTGACAGGATGGCTAAGAAACATTAGCGCTATTGAGACGAAGCGTCTTGTGAAAAACATTAACATAGAATGAAAAAGTGAATAGAATGAAATACCCAAGCTTTTTTTAAACAGTAAGACAGAATAAGAAAAGCAATTACAATAAGATGACGAAAGTAAAAGATGCACAGAGGGCAAATGATGGAAAGAGGTAAAAATAAAATGGGCCACGTTTAGAGAACACGCGCGCACCCACACACGCGTGCACACTGACACTAGCGGGCAAATGCACACACACACGCACACAAACATCAACACCCCCCACACTCACCCCCTCGCCCCCCCCCCACCCCCCTCCCTCCACAGAAAATAACGCACATCATTGCAACAACTGCAGTCTCCAGACACCAAAGCAACACCCCGGAGGACCCTTCTCGCCGGATACAGAGGGGATGGTGTAGCGTATATGGATCTGTTCTCACACAGATCCATATATAGGGGATGGATCAACACGAGATGATGTAGGAAAACTACACAGGTGGTGGAGCAAAGGTGGCGAAGAAAGGCACATGATGATGTAGGAAAACTACACAGGTGGTGGAGCAAAGGTGGCGAAGAAAGGCACATGATGATGTCGGTGCCGACCCAGCTCCATCATCTTTCCATGCGAGGCCCGAGAGAGACAGATACACACACATACACGCACACGGACACAGACACACACACACACACACATATATATACACGTACACGGATACACACACACACACACACACACACACACACACACGCAGATATTGCCGTTCCAGTACTGGACTGTTTAGCTGTTGCAGACACGGTTCGAGCCGGCTCAAACATGCATCCCATCGCTTCTGTGCATTTTCACCAGTGTGATTTCCTTTGTTGTCCCCAGCAGGCCCCGTGTTTACATTGAATTATTTTCATGGAGTGGTGCCAGCAAGTCTAGGATTTATCTTGTGTCTTCTATGGACTCCTCCGAGTTTTGACACTGGATGTTGGCCCCCATGATGATTGTCGACGTATCCCTTCATTAAAAAGCACAAACTGTCTCACAATTACCTGCGTTATAGAAAAACAACAACAACAAAACAAACAAAACAACAACAACAACAACAAAAAACGCTTCTGAGGAAATACTTTCTTAAAAGTTGTATTACCCATTCAGTAACACGTAAGGGTTTCAGACTCATTTTTCAGTTAGCAGAGTGACCGTTTGCAAGGTTTGTTAGATACTAGTAGTACTCAGATATTATTTTTGTATGATCAAGCAGAAACGGACGTTGACTGTGATTTTTAAATTCTGCAAGACACACGATCAAATATCACTGAACTTGTAGGTGAATTTGCAAGCAATAGACCGTTTGGGTCGATAAAGAGAGAAAACAAGAATACCTTACTGCAGATTAAGAATGAACATGCAAATATAAGCTCAGACAAGAGAAGGTATCCGTCCAAACAGGTTTCTACATTTCTCAGGGATCCCTACTGATTAGCGCCAAGAAATTTGTGAAGAGGTTACCTGATGTAGATGTGTCTTGCAATGGTGGAGCTGGAGGCGGTGGTTAGGGTAAAAAAGGGAAAAAAATACCACACTGAAAAAGAATAAGAGGGAAACGAGACAGACGGAAAGCGAATCGTCATGATATAGGTTGGGCACCTTCAGAGGATTATCTCAAATGCAGGGACCCTGTTGTGTTGACTAATAGGGTAACATTAACCGAGGACCAAATTTCTGTGTGTAGACTTTCTGATCGTTTCATTCCTACCCCTACCTCACCAGTTGATGTATAAGATCAGATGCTTGGCACACATCAATGGGCTGAGAGACTGCGTTGGCACAGATTTCATTGGCTAAAGGAGAATGGAGAGAGAATCTGAAGATGAATATGATGGGGAAGTCTCTAAGGAGTATATCAAACTGCCTGGTACATACCTAAGGACAAGTCAGCACCCAAAGGGGATGCGGCACTCGAATCATTTATAAGTAAGTGATCCGGTGATTTTGTAAACACAACTAACAGAAGACGCATTAAAGACAACATGACTAAGGGCCAGAGATTTGCGTTGAAAGAGCTAAAAAATCTTGCATTAACTCACTCAGTACGGCCAGTCCTCTCTTCTCCTCTACACAGACCCCTCGGATGTCCAGTGGGTGTCTGAATGACCCAACCTTTAGCTTCCGTCATCAGAATTGTGGTATTCTTTGTCAACATTCACCTCTTCAGTGTAAGAGCCTTCCGCTTGCAATATTTTGATGATGGTAATTGGGGTGAAACGCTGTTAACGTCGTCTCTTTCGCCGTTCGTATGGAGAGAGTTAACAAAAGGGGTAGCATGCAGATTTGCAGACAAATCGGGGGTTACCGTCATCACCTCCCTTGACAAGGACGATAAGGATATTTGTAAAGACTTGGAAGATAAAGCCCATTACGACATCGTCCCTGAGGACCCCACCTACTCCATGAGGAAACAAGCGTTGGACTGGGTGGCAACATGGAAAACGAAAGGAAGCTTGAATGATGTGATGTATCTTTTGTGACTAACATCAAGGACACTCGCGCTGCCAAATGCAACCCTTGGTGAAAAATTATAAGCCTCCCCCGTATCCCCATCGTCCCCTACTTTCGGGGAGTGGAACACTCCTACCCAACCTGTCTTCAAGTCCGTTCAACTGACCACCGCCCACTTAGCTACCTTCCATACCAGGTTAAGGACACCAAGGAACTTTTTACGGAAGATGGAAATAATCAACAAACTCATGGCCCCCATTTCCTGAGAACATGCGCTTGGCGGTTTGTAATGTATCATTGTACCCTAGTATAGTGTATAGTATGGACAACAAAATGGGTGTTCCAGCAGTGAGAAAAATGTTGAAATCCCACCCTTCCCCTCTAAACGTTCCAACTTCTTGTATTGTGGAGGCTCTTACTGTGGCCATAGATAACAACGCCTGTCATCATGAGAACGGGAATGGGAAAATTATATATGCCCTCCCAAACAGTGAAACGGCCATGGGACCATGCCATGCTCCAGACTATGTTGATGTTTTTATGGGAGAGTTTAGACTCCAAACTGGTACAGTCTTCTCCTGTTCCTCTGATGACCTCACTTCTACCATCCGACAGATTTTCAGAAGAGACAAAAGACTTGGACTGGAGCAGATACAGAGATGATGGTTCTGACATTATACCAAAAAAGGACGATGTCAATGACTACCTCCACACTCTTGTCAACCCCCCTTGCTCCCTCAGTATTCCAAGGAATTGGCTTAGGCATTGGAAGAAAGCTTAGGATGATTTGTTCAGAGGAGAGGATCTTCAGAAAAGGCTGACCGAGTATGTTCAGTGTCTGGTGACGTCAGGAAGGACCTGGTCCATAGCTACGACCTGAAGAAAAGGACTTCGAAATCTAGAGAAGCAACGCTGCGTGCAGGACGAAAAAACAAGAAAAGAAAGAAAACTAAAATCGCATGGGTAACAATATATGACCCCCCCCCCTCGGCCCCCCACAACCCCACCCCCCAGTGCCGTCCGAATCCAAGATCATCAAGGACAACTTACAGCTTCCGTACAGCAGGAAAACAAGAACTTCCCTCTGAACACCATCATCGCAGCAGACAGAAGATGTAAAAACCTTGAAGAAATATACAAACCTTCTGTTCCCCGCCGTCACGTCCCTCATG
This sequence comes from Babylonia areolata, assembly GCF_041734735.1. Lineage (NCBI taxonomy): Eukaryota > Metazoa > Mollusca > Gastropoda > Neogastropoda > Buccinidae > Babylonia > Babylonia areolata. Next base: position 5,941,871 of record NC_134890.1, read on the forward strand.
GCCCCCCAACTTCAAAATGGTCAGTTCTTGTGCCAGAAGAAATGTGACACTTGTGCACATTCAGAGGACATAGATGAGTTTATCTGCCCGTGGGATGGAAGGAGGTGGAAATCAGAAACCACCTTAGTTGCACTACTCCAAATGCGGTGTGCGTAATAACATGCCAAATCCATCCAGACTTTCTGTATTTGGATCAACCAAAAGCCCCCCCCCCCCTCGCCCCCTCCCCCTAAAAAAACAACAACAACCAAAAACAAAAAACAAACAAACAAAATCCCAAAACAACAGGTAGGCTAACCATAAGAGTGATGATAAGAACGTCAAAACGACCAAATGTCAGCTTGCCCGTCATGTGAAGTCATCAGAACACCCACTAGATGGAGATTTGAACTACCTCAAAATACTTCCCATTGAACATGTAAAAAAGGAAGATATGTTGCTATGAAGGAAAATATACTGACAGGGAAACCTAGGGACCCTTGACAAAGGCTGGGATGAAAGAAAAGATTTCAACAGTATTTTGGAGAAAAAAAAAAGGATTCAGTTCTGAGACATTCGAACCCAGAAGCAGCAAAACAACAACAGCCAAAAAAGAAGAAGAAGAAAAGAAAAAAAAAAGAAAAAAAAAGAAAACACACACAAAAATAAACCCGATATCCATCAAAGGAAGAGATAGACTGTTCTGTGAATGTGCACAAATAACACACACACACACACACACACACACACACACACACACACACACACACACGGCGTCATTTGTACAACAGGCTGCCTACCTGGGAAGAGCCGACTGACGGCTGCCACTGGGTGCTCATCATTCGTTTCCTGTGTCATTCAATCAGATTTCAGGTACGCACACATACACACTCAGACACACATATAACATTTTACGTGTATGACCTTTTTTCTTCTTTTTTGTTAATTTACCCCGTCATGTAGGCAGCCATACTCAGTTTTCGGGGATGTACATGCTGGGTATGTTTTTGTTTCCATAACTCACCGAACGCTGACATGGATTGCAGGATCTTTAACGTGTGTATTTGATCTTCTGCGTGTGTATACACACGATGGGGGTTCAGGCAATAGCAGGTCTGCACATATGTTGACCTGGGAGATCGGAAAAATCTCCACCCTTTACCCACCAGGCGCCGTCACCGAGTTTCGAAACAGGGATCCTCAGATTGGACGTCCAACGCTTAAACCACTCGGCTATTGCGCCCGTCTTTGTTTTAAAAAAAAATGTTTTCTACTATCTATACTTATTCATCTATTCTTTTTAGATTTATCATTGTTATTATCATTATCTTCTTATATATATATATATATATATATATATATATATAGTTTAGCCAGAGTTAGAAAGATATTACTTCACTAAGTGGACAACATAGTAACATTGATATTGACGTCAAACGTTGGTACGAGTAAGCATCCGTCGATCAGGGTCGATCATGGGTGAACTTATTCATTTTGGCTATCTGGTCATCTGGAGCAACGTCGCTAGTGGCTGTCGATGCCAATACGGGAATAACAGCCTCTGTCACAAAGGTCTCTCCTGTGTGTCGTATCTCGTCTGTTGGAGCTGTTGCGCTCTTTTCTGCATGCTCGTTTGTCTGCCGGTGCATTCAACAGTTTCTCTTCCCTTGTCTTGAGGTGTTGGTTCAGGGTACTTCTCCACCTAGAGCGGTAAGCGGCGTGATACTCCCAGGACGAGGTGTCGAAGTCGAGCGCCTTCATGTGTCTATTGCCGACATCCTTATAGCGCAACTGTGGGTGGCCATTGGTTCTTTTCCCAGATGTCAGCTCACCGTACAGAATGTCTTTCGGGATGCGGCCATCCTCCATGCGGCGGACATGGCCCAGTCAGCGCACTCTGCGCTGTCTGAGCAAGGCGGGGAACATGCTGGGAAGGTCGGCGCGGGACAGGACCTCGGCTTTGGAAACTGTCTTGCCAAGGTATGCCCAGGGTACGGCGGATGCTTCTCAAGTGGAATGCGTTGAGTTTTTTCTCCTGTCTGGCATATGCGGTCCATTGCTTGCTGCCGTGCAGCAGTGTGCTGATGACGCAGGCGTTGTTCACTGCCATCTTTGTCTTCACCGTCAGCTTCTGGTTTGTCCTCACTCAGGTTGTGAAGCGAGCAAGTGTTTAGATGTCTTCCCTATCGTCTTGTAAATTTCACTGTCTAAGGAGAGATTATCGGAGATGGTAGAGCCGAGGTAGGTACCTGCTGCCTCCCGTGTTGTGTCTACGCCATAGGCGAGGCCGAAGTGTCATTTCCGGTCGTTGGGTGTAAGCTTGTATGTAGATGTATAATGCAGGATGCAACACGCCCCTCACCCCACCCCACCTCTAACCCCCACCCCCCTTTCCACGAGGCTTATGGATCCAAAGGAACAGCAAGGCCGTCACAGTATGGCACTAGCGCCGTCGCAGGAGTTGCCAGAATCAGGTTGAGTACAACGACGAACTGCCTCAGGGACTCCAACTCCAGATTTTTATAGGGCTTACTGCCCCTAGCCTTTGGCCAAGACGCTCTCCTGATGAAGCCTTATGGGCGAAAATTTGAGAATAGAAAAAAGGACAATTATTTTCTTTGGGGTTTTATTTGGCTTTTGTTGTTGTTGTTCTCTTTTGAGAATCTACCCTTGCGGGTTTATTTTCATGAGTGGTGCCAGCTAGTCCAGGAAATATCTTGTGCTACACACACACACACACACAGATATATATATAAATATATATATATATATATATATGTATGTATTGTATGATAAATCAACAGCAAAAAAAAAACAGAAACACAACAGATCTGCTAAGCAATGCTGTCCTTACTAGAAGTAGCGATTTACCTCAAGAGAGAAGACCAAAAAAAAAAAAAAAAAAAAGGGGGGGGGGGGGGGGGGGGGGGGGGGCGAGGGATCGAGAGGAGTCGGATCTGTCAATATAGTCATATAATGCAGTATCCGTGTACGGTTCCTGTTCAGGGGTATGGAGATTTTCCTCCCTGTAGTGGAAGTAGACACAAGGGATTAGCCAGCCTGTTGTTTCGCGCTCGAATGGTCTGGTTTATGGTTCAGTCTACTCTTAGCATTGTAGGGGTGGTGGGTTTAATTCACAGTGTTGCGAGTGAAACGGTTTACGACAGAGTTCTACTTCAGTTCTCTCTCTTTGTGTGTCTCTGTCTGTGACAACCCAACCCCTCTCCAAATATAGAGAAAGCTTTAAAAAGTGCATGCTACACATAGTCATATGCAAATTTCACAATGGTGTCTTTCGCTTTCTTTAATGGTAACCATTCCATCGGGACCACACCGATGGTCGAATGGTTAGAGCGGTGGATTCTCGCCAGAGTTTCCTGGATTCGATACCCGGCGCACCCGGTGTGTTAAAAGGTGGAGAGTTTTCTGATCTCCCAGATTAATATGCATGCAGACCTGCTTGTGCCTGAACCCCCCTCTTGTAAAAACGTACGCAAAAGATCAATACGCACGTTAAAAATTCAGTTATCTACGTCAGCGTTCGGTGGGTTAAGGTAATAAAAACATACCCAGCATGCACAACCCCGAAAACGGAATAATATGGCTGCCTACATCGCGGGTTGATATACAAACGGTCATACACGTCAAAAGTTACATGTGTGTGAGAGTGTATGTTTGTTTGCGTGTGTGTGTGTGTGCGTGCGTGCGTGACTGAAACCTGACTGAATGACTCAGGAAACGAATGATGAGCCCCCAAATGCATCTCTGTGCGTTTGTGGCTAAGGTCGAGAGCATGCCTTTGTTCCTCCAGGTCTGAGGTCCCCAGGTCTGTGCCCACCCTCCCCCCACCAACCTCCCCCCCCCTGACCCCTCCCCCCCACCTCCCCCTCCCCACCCCCTAAAAAAAACCCCAAAAACGATAGGTCGATGTTCTCTCAGGTGTAGGTTCCCCCGGGTCTGTATCACCCCAGGTGAATGTTCTCCAAGATTCATGATCCCCCAGGCCTATGTTCCCCCAGGTCTGTGTGTGTTTAATCATACATACACCTTTGGGTGCTTTTCAGACATGTTCAGAAGTCAGTGGTAGTCAGTGGTGGTCAGCATTGGTCAGTAATGCTCAGTGGTCAATGGTGGTCAGTGGTCAGCGGTGATCAGTTGTCAACGGTGGTCAGTGGCAGTCAGCAGTAGACAGTGATCAGCAGTGGTCAGTGGTCAAAATGTTCAGCAGTGACCAGTGGTCAGTAGTGGTTAGTGGTTTTTGGTGGTCAGCAGTCAGTAGTTGTGTGTCAGTGGTCAGTGATTAGTAGTGGTCTGTAATGGTCAGTGGTGGTCAGTGGTGGATAGCAGTCATCAGTAGTGGAAAACGATAGTCAGTGGTCAGTGGTGGTCATTTGCCATAATGTTCAGCACTGACCAGTGGTCAGCAGTAGAAATCTGGTCAGTAGTCAGTAGTGGTCTGCAGTTGTCAGTGGTCAGTGGTTGTCATTGGTCAGCGGCCAGAAAGTAGTCAGCAGTGGACAGTGGTCAGCAGTGGTAAGTGGTCACGGGTGGTCAGCGGTCAGTAGTGGTCAGAGGTGGTAATTGGTCAGTGGTGGTCAGTGATCATCAGCACTCAGTACTGATTAATAGTGCTCAGTGGTCAAAACCAGTGAAACTACTAATACTGCATAAGATATAGTGGTCAACGGTGGTTCCAGACCTGGGGGAATCTAGACTGGGAGGAAAAAAGACCCGGTGGTAAAAAGAGCCAGAAACGTAAATTTGGGTACCATAGACCAAGGGAAACACAGACCTAGACCTGCCTGAAAGAAAATTTGGGCGAACATAGGGCTGACCCCACTAAGCTCTTGTACACAAATAGACATCATCTTTCATAATTTCTGGGGGTTTTTTTTCAAATCTTTCTTTCTTCTTTTTGTTGATTCATTCATTTCAAGAAGAAGAAAAAAACCGGTGGGGCGGGAAAAAACCCCCAACAACCTAAAAAAGAAACGGGTGTAGGAGCTGGGGGCGATGCACCGTCCTGTGTCTACGCACTCTTACTGGACCGAGGTTTACACAGTACTCTATTTCGACAATTCAATACGGTAGTATTCTGTGCAATACAAATACGTATAGTAAAGTACATGCACATGATTTGCATTTTACAGAGTACTTAGAAAGGACTGCTGAATCATAGACCCCAGATCTGTTTTCCTTCAATAAACCAAACATAAATTAACCCATAAATCTTACAACTTCGAAAATCTTGCTGAGACATTTGTTCGCCCAAAATGAACATATGCAAATTTTAAAAGTCGTCTTTGCAGAACTCGTGTGGACCAGTACTGTGTTAATGTACATGTGACTACCATTGCTTTTGTTGTTGTTTTGATTTGGATAGTATAGCTAAAATGAAACTAAACCTAAAAATCGCGCGAAAGCCCCCCACTGTAGCTACAGAAGGTACAGAAGAACTGAATACCCAACGCATTATGCAATGAACCTACTCCGCAGCTGTTCATATTTCTTTTCTTTTCTGTAATCATGAAATCCCAACCATAAACTTGTTACCCCGGTACACACGCCCAGTTTCCTGCTGTCAAAGGCATGTACATAATGGCCATGGGAGGGAGTTTCTCCAGTGAAGAAAATACCCTATATATATGTATAGCATATACTGGGTCCCGGAATGAAGTAGCCGACGTTCAAACATCAGGGAACCAGTCCTGCCAAGTTTGCCTGCTTTTGTCACAAGTGGCTGCATGGACAGTAGAACTCCGTGACTGTACTACACAGTCACTAAAACGGCCAGTGCTGCGGATTACCTTAATCCTGTGGCTAATCGCCCGCCTGTTCATATGGGTTTACCTCTCAGCCTTGGATACAAGCTTTGCTTTACACCAGCCACGTTCCCTACAACACATAAAGTGAAAGGGAAAAAAACGTAACGTGAACACTCTGTACCTCCAAGTGTTATAGTTCCAGTCCTTTTTAATCAAACTTTAGACGTTAGTGAATTGGTGTCGGTTTTGTTCAGTATTGAGAGGAAAAGCAACAGCAATCATGTATGACAACGAAAGCGAAGGAGGACCGAAAGGGACGTTCGAAATCTACAAAGCTGAGGCCGACACCTTACTCAAACAGGGAGACTACAGAAAGGCTATAGAGAGTTACACGATTGTAAGTACATCTTCATGATTCTGGTGTTGTTGTTATTGTCAGATGTAACACGACGTATATCTGACGTATATGACGATTCTTTGGTTTCATTAGTGTGTTGTTGCGCTTTGCAACGAATTTTAGTTTGGAAGTGTCCTCAAGACACCAGCAACCACCGCACTTCTGACATTCCTACTGGTGCTGTGACAATAACAGTTGATGTCAACAGGATGTTGTCGATGTTTGAAAAAAATGAACACAAAGCATTTCATTATATATTCGCGCGCGCACACACACACACACACACACACGCACGCACGCACGCACGCACGCAAGCACACACACACACACACACACACACACACACACACTAAAACAAACACTCAAACACGTACGCTCGTACGTACATGCACGCATGCACACACACACGCGCGTGCACGTTCACACATTCACTTTGGGGCTTGTGATTACTATCCAAGATCTGACGGAGCTGTTGGTCTAATTAGGCCACTCTATAATGAAGCCGTGACAAAGAATGTGCGTATGTTCTTTCACGTCCTTATTGTACACTTTTTTTTCACGCAATTATTCCTTAAAAAAGAGGAAATAGTGATGAATACATTTCATATTTGATAGGCGATTGCAATTTGCTTTTCCAGTATAACCAGTAGTCTAATCATCTCTCTCTTGCTTTAATAAATCCGTGACAAATAGCGTGCGCATGCTCTTTCACTTTCTTGTTGCATATTTCTGTTGCTTTTCTTTCTTCTTCTTTGTTTTAAAAATCATTAGCGACAAAAAGAAATAAAATGAAAAAAGGCATTTTACGTTAAATGATCGATTGCAATTCACTTTTTCGGCATAATTGCATATAAAGAAAATAACATCGATAGTCTGATGATATTTTAAAACAATTATTTAAAAATAAAAAAAAAAAAAAAAAAAAGAAAGAAAGAAAAAAAAGTCAATCTGCAGACTGAAGACTGGCAAAAAGGGAAAATAAAATAGGCAACGTTTTGCAGATTTTCCGTGACCGAACTATCAACGTCGATCTTGTTGAAAGTTCCACTGTAAAGTCATCAAGATGGCTTCATGACATTACACCTGTCACCCAGTGAGAAAAATGTTTAAGTCTCTTTGGAATATCGGTGTTTGTTTCGTGTATGGAAAGCAGAATCAAATCATGTTGTAATATTGCCCAGCCCACCACAGAATGGACCATTTCAAGACTGAAAACCTGTCAGTACTGAACATCAAAGAGACACAAAAATGACATTAAAAGGTTCGGCGATAAAGTAACGTTAAAAAGACCAATTAACACAGGTCTCGTTCAGTCTACTTAAATCAAGTGAAAATATTCATTTCTTTCAGGAGCTAAAAAAAGGGAATCTTTTACTTTCAAAGCTAATATACCCGTGGATTCTTCTTCCGAATCCTCTTGATAACGAAATCAAACAATTACAGAGAACGTGTTATGAATCTATATGAGATTTAAAAAAAATAAAAATAAAAACAACAACAACAAAACACGATAAGATAAAAAGGATATACTAGTTCATATTGTAGAAAACATAAGCTTAGGTATTCCAGACATAGAAACGTTTATACAAGCCTTAAAAATGACACACACACACACACACACACACACACACACACACACACACACACACACACACACACACACACTCACTCACCCAATCACTCACTCTTACACATACACTTTTTTTTTTAAAGCAGTACCGTGTCGTCACCTTCACCGTCTATTGTTGATGTCTTCACCAACGCCACTGTCATTATCATGATCGTCGTTATCGTCGCCCCCATTTCTGCTTTCTTTTTCTCTCTCATTTTTCTCTTAGATTTGCATTGGGAATAGACACGAACCCAGCTCGAACAACAAAGGAAATATTTTTTATAAAAACATGGGGGACTTCCCACGTTCTCTCTCAACTGTGAGAAATCGTGGGAAACGGCCACGATTTCTCGCAGTCCTACGATTTCTCTCACGATTTCTCTCAAAGTGAGAGAAATCGTGGGATTGCGAGAAATCGTGGGCTTACATGGGTTAAAAAGATATATATATGCACAGGAAATAAAGTGGAAGCAAATACTAGATGTCAAGTGTCCGGAAATTCAGTCAGTGGATACATAATGGCTCCAAAGGGTTTTTAAATAGTAAATGTAATAAGTTCTGGAGAGGTGTATTTCAGGCTTATGATAAGTTTTCCAAACGAGTAACTTTACAATATGAAACTTGATATCCTAGCAGAACCACTCCTTTATATGATAACTTTAGAACTGACAGCGATACATTTTACTTCAAGAACTGGGCTAATGAAAATATAAACTTAGTTCGTGTTATTATTGACGAAGAAGAGTCGTCCCTAAGGCATACAACGTTTTCGCAAAAAATGACATTAACACTAACTGTTTGAAATTAGGTATTCAGTGCACTCCCTGTTTGTGAAGGGTGCAAATGTTGATTTTTAAAATATTTTTATTTTATTTTATACCATCCCATACTGGATTCCTTTATAACAACCAAGCAGACAGAGCAGCAAAAAGGGGAGCAAAGAGTTATACAGATAGTATAAAAGTATATTGTCCACTGTCATACAAGGACATAAGTAATGTACTAGAAAGAGACTGTTATAGGTGCTTTCATTCAACTCTAAAACCTCGTCAGTTGACTCTCAGACTTTGGTCCGATTCGCAGACCAGTTCTGAGTTTAACTCTCAGACTATTATCAAATTCATTACGGACCAAGTATTGTTCTAATGTCAAGTACATATGCTTTAGTAACCTGACAATTAAGCATATATATATATATATATATATATTTTTTTTTTTTTTTTTTTTTTTTTTTTTTACTGTAGCTTGATGAAGCCTTATGTACATGAAAGTGTGTCTTCACAAGTGACTGAGAACGTTGATGTTTTTGATTTTTTTCGTTCATTATCAATTTGTTAGTTTAACGACTTCTCGTTTACGAAGTCCTTTAAGCTATTTCCTGTAACTGTATTTAGATATTTTGTTCAAATTTCACCCACATCCCTCCCTCATTTTCCCGGTTTCCACCAACTTTCCATTCATTCACCTCCCCCGCCCCTTCTAAACGATAATACTCAAATGTATACATCAATAGTTTAACAACATGTCTTCAATCACCGATATGTGTGATGGGACATTAAACAAAATTCCTCTTTCTTAGAATTTACGGGATGCAATTGATCAATAAAAATTTACATAAGATCGAATAATATTACATAAAGTGACAGACAGTGTAATCCTAGATCAAAAGCATTACAAATAATATCAGGAGTTAGTAATGGTTCGCGAATATATCATTATGACTTAATGTTAGAACAAATATCGTTACATAAGACCATTTGTCAAGTGGGAACAAAAACCAGACACCCAAGTTGACTGGAAAACCACTTTAAAACAGATCAGAGGAATAAAACAGGTGAATCTGAAATGGTTCCAAATCAGACTATGTTACGGTATCTTAGTGACGAATAGTATTTTGAAGAAGATGAACATCACAAGTAGAGATAAGTGCGACTTGTGTGAACATGAAAGACTAAGCACAACATTATCTGTGGTATTGCACATTGTCACAAAACTTTTGGAGAAACTTGTAGAGGACACTGAAAGATAAATGCGAAAATTGTGTTAGACGTTATATTTCATCAAATCATTTTACTAGCCAAATGTTTTCTATACAGATGCAGAATTAATAAACATGGACCTGTTATTGAACATTTTGTCAGAGGATCTAAAATTTGAATATGATGTTGGAAAGTACTCACATTCTTTGGAAATGTCATGCAAAAACTTTGTTTGAAAATTGTATCCCTGCTGAAAACTTGTATTCATTGAAAAACAACTGAACGAAGTGAATTGACAGAATACGCATGAGATGGGCATCAATAGTTTGCTTGTTAACCCTACATAATGCCATGTTTGTAATGCCTAGAATGGTATATTTCCACCTATGTGCCACCAAAAATGTTAAAAACATGTTACAAACATGTTTATTGATGATGTATGAATGGAAGTGATCTTTGTTTCTGTTTACAACACATCGAATTTTGATACAATGAAACTGTAATCGTGATTCATGTTTGAAAACAGGGAGAATGGAACTTTGTTTTTCAAGGGAAGAAAAAAAAAGAGAGAAAAAAAGTGTACATGGAAAGTACATCTCTGAACAGGGTCTTCATGGGGATAGCTGTAAAACGTGTGTGCCTGACCACAGCAGGCGACCGGCAGACGTTTTTTTTTTATTGAGAGTCTCGCAGAGCAGGTGGATGGTAGAGATGGGCTGAATGACTGAGCGGTTGGCTGACTTTTTGTGGTGGACAGGCCTTGGAGTTGATGCCCAATGACAAGAACTGTCTGGTGGCCCGTTCCCGCTGTCAACTGGCTTTAGGGGATACCAGTAAAGCCCTCACTGATGCCGAGACCTCGCTGGCTGATGACAGCACCTACCACAAGGTCAGTAACTGTTCACCGATGTACTGTCGTAGTCTTCGTTTAAAAAAACAACCCCCCTCCCCCCGCACCCCTTCCCCCCCAAAACAAACAAACAAACAAACAAAAAACCAAAAAAACCCAAAAAACCCCAAAAACTCCATCAACAACAGCAACACAAAACAAAACAAAACAAAAAAGACAACTAAAAACGAAAAAAACCCACACCAACTCTGCATTGACCTTGGTCTGTTTACAGAATAGAACAGAATAAGTCTTTATTACCAAGTGTACCGGGGTCATAAAGAATATGTGTGTGTGTGGGGGGGGGGGGGGGGGGGGGGGGGGGGGAGGGGGGGGGGGGGCATAGTACATAAAAGGTACAAACACAAATGGACAATCATACACAAACACAGACATAGTAGAATCTAGGACACATTCATGTGCATATCATACATATCAATATAGGAACTTGTGCACACTCACACACACACACACACACACACACACACACACACACACACACACACATTTGAACATAAGCTGCATATCACATGTGGATGGGGATGATGACTAGATCTTCAGGTAAGCAGTTGTTGAGTGCACAACTCTCTTTAATCATACTGGATTTGTTCGAGAGACAGGGCATTGACTGCTTTGGGGAAAAAGCTATTGGCGAAGCGATTGGTTTTCGTCCTCATACTTCTGTACCGACGACCAGAGAGGAGCATTTCGAAAATCCCAAAAGCTGGATGTGATTCGTCCTGGATCAATGATTTTGCTTTTTGAGTAGCCGCTTATAATATATATCGTCTAGAGAAGGTAGATCAGCCCCGGTAGTCTTGGTGGCAATTTTTACGATTCTGTTCAGGGCTGCAACTTCTGCCTTGGAAATGTTTCCGTACCAAACACTAATAGCGAAGGTTAACACACTTTCAGTGACTGCTCTGTAGAAATCAACCATGATTTCTTTTCTGATTCCGAACTTTTTGAGGCGCCGAAGAAAGTACAAGCGCTGTTGTGCTTTCTTAATAATTTTTTCCGTGTTTTTCCCACATTTCAAATCGTTGGAAATGATCAGTCCGAGAAATTTAAATTCGCTGATGATGTCCATTTGCTTGCATTTAATGACAAGTGGTAAGGGGTCAGATCTGGTCTTCCTGAAATATGAAATTAATTCTTTTGTTTTTGATACGTTGAGTTCTAAGTTGTTTTGATCACACCAGCTGACAAGTTCCAGTACTTCTTCCCTGTATTTTGACTCATCACTGTTCGTAATCAGCCCTTCTAGAGTAGTATCGTCGGCAAACTTGACCATGGTGTTACATTCATTACGAGTTGCACAGTCATGTGTGAATTGAATAGTGAGTACAACAGTGGAGCTAGAACACATCCATGTGAGGCGACTATGTTGAGAATACATGTGGAGGAGGTCAGGTCACCAACTTTAACAACTTGCGGTCTGCATCTTAGAAAATCTAGGATCCATGCACAAATTGATTCAGACAGCGAGAGGTCTTTCAATTTAAAATGTAGTTTTGATGGTACTATCGTGTTGAACGCAGAGGCTGTGACAGTCAATGAAAAGGATCCTAACATAGCTGCAAGGATTTTCGAGATGTCTGAAGACGTGGTACAGACCTATGCTAATGGCATCTTCACCTGATCTCTTAGCTCTGCAGGCGAACTGAAAGGGATCAAAAGATGGAGGAATGCAGGTTTTTAGAAACTGCAGAATCCAGCTTTCAAATGTTTTCATGACGACTGATGTCAAGGCTACGGGACGATAATCATTAAGACAACTAGGCTGTGCTTTCCTTGGAACAGGAATGGTTGTTGATTTCTTAAAGCAGTGAATGGTACCACATATGACTGAAGGGACATGTTAAATATGTCAGTGAAGACACAATATAGTTGGACTGCACACTTCCTCAAAAGGCCTGGTGAGATGATGTCAGGGCCAGCGGCTTTTCTCATTTTCAGGCGACTGAAGTGGCGTCTGACTTCATTCTCTTGGACTATGAAAGGGGGAGTAGGGGTAATTTTGGGTGCAACCACGTCAGAAGAAAATGGTTTGTCAAACCTGGAGTAGAATGTGTTTAGTTTGTCTGGAAGAGTTCTGTCAGTGATGTCGACTGTCTGGTGGGTCACTGTGTAATCAGTGATGTTCTGCAGTCCGGTTCACACATTCCCAGAGTTGTTTGCAGACAAATGTTCTTCTAAATGTTTCCTATATAAAAACTTTGCCTTCTTAATGCATTTTCAACACTTCTTTTTGCCTTATTGTGGACTATTCTATCATCAGTTTCACGAAAAGTTCTCTCTTTTTCCTTTAATTTTTGTCCAACAGCTAATGTTAATAACCACCAAACAAGTGCGTCAGAACATCTCCGATAGTTAAGAACATCAAAAAGTTGAGTACCATGAAGTTTTGGGAGAAGTGATTGACAATAACCTGTCATGGTCCGAGCATATGGGAACGGTATGTAAAACTATCAATAATCAGATCTATCAGTTATCCAAGAACAAACATTTGTTAGATATTCATTTCCATGATTTTTTTCCATGCTTCCATTGAAGCCCACATTAAATATGCATCAACTCTTTGGGATTTGGCAAGTGGTGATATCCTAAAATAAGTCTGCATAGACGCGCTTTGAAATCAGTTTCATTAAAACCTTCACTGTTATCTTTTGCAGAGTATGCTCTGTTCGACATTCTTCCATTGAAATTGAAATATAAAAAAGCAGTTTTCTTGTTAACAATTATCAGGTTGTGCACCACCATCAATTACTTGCTCCTCTCGTATTAATGCGCCCATGAAATAATGTTGCCAATAATTGTTCTTTTAAAATCCAGCCTAGGTATTCTGGTGGGTTTGCTTTGGAATAATATTTCTTCTTCTCGTAATGTCCACATCCCATAAAATCAATTCAAAAAAGTATATCACTCACATTTACTGAAAGACTTTGCCGACAGCTTCCATTCATCTTGTTCGAAGTGTTACTATTTTCTTGGCACTCTCCACTCCCTCCACATCACCCCTCTCTCTCTCTCTCTCTCTCTCACACACACACACACACACACACGTGCGCGCTTTCTCTCTATACCCCCCCCCCCCCCCCCATCTCTCTCTCTGCACTACTCCCGTGTAAATTTATGGTTTTATTCATGAATGTAAGTATTATGACATGTGTATGTTAATGTATGTATTTGAGTGTGTCTGAAGGTCATGTCTGTATTTATACAACTCTGTTATGTTTGTGGTTATTTTGAGTTCTTTGTCTCTTTACCACAGGGCTGGATGTTTTTTTCCACTTCCCTCATTACACAAAAAAAGGGAAAAAAAGAGAGATCTGTGTGTGTGTGTGTGTGTGTGTGTGTGTGTGTGTGTGTGTGTGTTGTGACAGAGAGACAGAGAGAGAGAATCCGCATCATGACTGCTTGTCATGAAAGCCATAAATAAAGGCCTATGGACACAACAGCAAAGGGCAGATCCAACTAAACTCAAAGAGAGAGAGAATGTGTGTGTATGTGTCCATGTGTGTGTACACGTGCGCACGCATGTTTGCACGTGTGTGTGTTTGTGTGTACGTGTGTGTGTGTGTGTTGTGTGTGTGTGTGTGTGTGAGTGCGCGCGCGCGCGCGCGGTGTGTGTATGTGTTTTACATGCATTCAGTCGTAAACTTTAATTACCTGTATCATACAGAACTGATCCATAAACAGGACGTTTTACGTCCTCAGGGTCTGACCAGCTCAGTTCGTTGGCCCAACGTTTGTGTTGCCTGGATTAGCATTTCGTTAAGACATCATTGCATTCTATTTCTTGTCTGTCGTATGAGAGAGAGCAAGAGAGAGAGAGAGAGAAAATACACTGTCTACGAATATTCTAAAAGAGAGTTCCGAGTTAACTTAGAATGGACATCGACGGCACTTATTGGTCAACTTTCTTGCCTCACTGAAAAAGTCCGTCACTGTGGGTGCCGTTGACAGAGACTTACCTATGAGATTTGGGATGTTAGTGAAAAGTGGATTTTATTTGGCAACGACTGTTTGACACAAACCAACAGAACGTTTCAAATAATGAATTCGTTTTTTGATGATGAGCATAAAATTATGATTTTGATCAACATACGCACTTTACACAATGTCATCTTCTGATTCCAGTATTTCAGTTATTGATACGAAAGAAAACAGCCCTGAAATATGAGATAAGTGGAAAATTGTTTTTGCGTGGAGTGTTATAATTCATTGAAGCCGGAGAGCCGTGATGAAAACAGGGGAAGTTTGAAACTTTTGGTTAGATCTATATCATGGGGAAGAAGGCGTCTGGTTCGCATACCTCAACCCCTATCCTTCCCACCCTCCACACACCCTGCACTCCATTCTAGTCCCTTCCGCCTCCCAACGCCCCCCCACCCCCACCCCCCCGCCCCCCTCTCCCCCGCGTTTTCAGTTTCGTTTTCTTGTAGATTTTAAATCAGCAGAAATCACACGTGGGCCATGAAGGCTTTGCTTCTTGTACACACACACACACACACACACACACACACACACATTATATATATATATATATATATATATAATATATACTTAGATGGATAGATATATATTAAGCAGATGTGGTGTAGCGTATATGGATCAGTCCACACGCTTCGATGCTTCCTTGAAACTGAAACTGAAACTTAGCGCTGGCTGTTACCATGTTGTGGTGGGACACCAAACAGGGCATCTACCAGAAGGCGGAGGCCATGTACCAGAAGGGGGACTTCGAACTGGCCCTGGTCTTCTATCACCGTGGACACAAGCTGAGGCCCGAGCTGCAGGAATTCAGGCTGGGCATTCAGAAAGCTCAGGAGGCCATAGAGAACTGCGTGGGCAGTGAGTCTCCTGATCCTTCTTGTATTGTATTGTATTGTATTAACTCGTCTCGTCTCGTCACGTATTGTGTCGCATCGTATCGTACCGTACCGTATTGTGTCGTATCGAATTACATCTTATTGTATTGTATCATTCTTTTGCCACAACAGATTTTTCTGTGTTAAATTCAGGATGCGCTCCCCAGGAAGAGACATCGCCACAGGGCTGAGCCACCTTTTCTCTTTGTTCTTTCTGCAAGTGCATTTCTTTTAGTTTTACTGAGGATTTTCCCCAACAACAAGCCCTGGGTATAAAAAGATTTGAAGAAAACACTCAACGAAAAGAAAATAGCTTTTCAGGGCGGCGATGAAGTCGACGTAACTCTTTACAAAAAAAATAATAAATTAAGATAAAATAAAATAATAATAATATAAAAAATAAATAAATAAATAAACGAATCAAAGAAACTGCACAAAGAAAAAGTTGAACGTCGTTTCCAAAGCGGCAGTAAAGCAGATACATGGAAAGGGCGAAAACTACTTTCTGGACAACACTCAACACCAGTCTCTGCACCATGTATGTCTTTAGAACAACAGAAGGTTTTCTCGGATAAATTAAATGACTTCTACCGTCGCTTTGAATGATGAAAGTGTTTTATCCATTGACCCGTGCACTGTTGAATCTGCTTTTCGGATGTTGCCAGTAAAAAAAAAGGCAGTAGGCCCTGATGGGATCAGTGGACGGCTCCTGAAGACTGTGCCTCACAGTTGTGTGGTGTGTTCAGTAGCCTGTTTATGTGGTCTCTGAGGGATTGACGTGTGCCTGCTTTATGGAAACATTCAGTGATCAGCCCAGAGCCAAAGAACGAAAACCCTGTTTCATCAAATGATTACCACCCCATAGCCCTGACCCCAACTGTCATAAATTGTCTTGAACGCATTGTCCTGAAACAGATCATAGCATACACAACACGTGATCAGTACCAGTTTGCATATAGATCCAACCGAAGTACTGCTGATGCCAAGTTACACTCTTGCACCATGCATACACTCACCAGGAAAAAACAAATTCGGTTGTTTGCATTTTCTTTATTGACTTTTCATCGGCATTTAACACCATTCGGCCACATCTCATGGCACGTAAGCTTCTTTCATTTAACATCAGTAAAAACCTCATTTTATGGGTAAACAGTTTTCTTGTTCAGAGAACTCAGTCAGTCCCTTTTGGACGAGCTCTGTCTTCTGTGAAGACAACTTCCATTGGTGCCCTTCAAGGTATACTCTGTCACCTGTTCTTTTCACACTATATACAAATGACTGCACTGGCTTAGACACACACGTCCTTTAATTTTAGGTATTCTTATGATTCAGCCATATAAGATCCGTCAAATTCTGATGCTGTTTATTTCGAGCAAGTTAAAAAATTTTCCTCCTGGTGTAAAGAGAACTATTTAGATCTTAATGTTCAGAAAACTAAAGTAATGATGATTGATTTCAGAAAAAATGCCTCTCCAACCCCTGACTTGTTCATCAATGATATAATGGTTGAAAGAGTGCATGTATGCAAATGCCTTGGAACTATTCTTGATCATAATCTGAATTTTACTCCTAATACAAATTATATTCACAAAAAGTGTGAATCTTGCGTATACTGTCTACAGAAACTCAGAAACGTCAAAGTTAAATCGAAAGTACTTAAGGATTTTTATAAATGTTTTATTGAATCTGTGTTAACTTTCTCTTTTGTTTGCTGGTATGGTGGTCTCGCTGTGAAGAATAAGAATATACTGAACAATACTGTGAATGTATGCAAAAATGTCGTGGGTATGAGACAGGACAGCTTGAGTGAATGTAGTGTCAGAGTGCGACAGAAAGCCATTACGCTGGCAAATTATTACAAACTCTTACCTTCAGGCAAAACGTTTCTGTATCCCAAAATCTAAAACAAACAGAACCCAATGCAGCTTTCTTCCAACGTCAGTTCAGCTATTATTGTATTAAACAACAATAATTAATATTCAAATACATGACTAAAATGTATGCCAGAGTGTATTTACATGGAGTCAGACGTTTTTAACTCAAAATATGGTTGAATTGGATATTGTTATTATATGGCCATGTCTGCTTTTAATGTGCTGTTCTATTCCTATCCTTTATCTATGATTTTTGTTGTACGCGTATGGCTGAGATGATGTATTTACTCTTAGTTACTTTTTAAGGGAACCTGCTGTTGTTATCTGTGGTGATTATTGATAGTATGTATGGGCTGCCGTAGGGTGACTTATAAGCATTTTGTCTTTTTATGTATACATGTCGAATGAGTGATTTGGGGGTATTGTGTGTTTTTACACCACAAACGAATTTCTCTTTTTAAGATAATAAAGTATTCTGTATTCTGTATTTCTACAGAAATTTGCCAGGGACAACTCCCTTGTTGCCCTGGGTTCTTTTACTTGGGCTACATACGGGGTCGCGCTTTTTGGTCTCATCCATTTGACTAACGTCCAGGTCGCGGCCACCTCTCAAGGTCCAGTGGAGGAAGCTGCTGCAACTGCTGCTGCTGCTCAGTACTACTGCTGCTGTTGCTGTTACAACTACTGTTTCTGCTGCTGTTATCATTCTTTGCCACTGTTGCAACGTGTTTGTGCAGGATATCATTAATGTGTGTGTGTGTGTGTGTGTGTGTGTGTGTGTGTGTGTGTGTGCAGCACCAGACAGAGTGCAGCTCAACACAACCGGTGACCTGTCCTTCTTCACAGAACAAGATGAGGTATGGAATGCACTGAACATGTCTAAAAAAAAATTAAAAAAAAAGAACCCCAAAAACAAAAACACCGTTCTTTTTCTGTTCCATTTTCCTTTTTTTATTTGATCAGTTGGTTGATGGCTAGATTGATTTTTAACTCTGATTATGGAGGAACTGGTCGACTGGCGTCATGGAACAGCAGTGCAGCAAACATTCCCCACTCTCCTCTCAGAGTTGAGACAGGGCATTCACACACACGAGCGATCGCACACAGAGACACATACACAGATATACACACAGAGACACAAACAGACAGACAGACAGACAGACAGACACACACACACACACACACACACACACACACACACACACACACACACACACACACACACACACACACACACACACACACACACACACACACACAAATTGTAAACGACTAAGTAATCTTGAAGCTTATAATGTAGAATCAGTCTGGGTTGAAATTAAGATAAATGGTAATAAACCTCTTTTAATAGGATTTGTATATAGAAACCCGTCAGAGAATACAGATTGGGAGGATAGGTTTAGTTCTGTTATGGATTATATTTGATTATGAAACTATTATTTTGGGAGACTTCAATTTAGATTTACAAAAACCCAAACCAAAATGGCATCCGAGCTACTCCATGCATGGCCTTGAACAGTTGATAGACAGATCAACACGTGTAACTGAAAGCACATCCACTTTGATAGATCACATTTATACAACTACAAAACAAAACATTGTCGAAGGCTGTGTTCCACCATGTGGCTGTAGCGATCATTACCCTATTTGTTTTACGTGATTCAAAAATAGTGTTAAAATTCGTAAGGTTGGGCATAAAACTATATATTATAGAAATTTTAAGAATTTCAAAGAAGATGGTTTTCTTTCAGAGCTAGCAAACTCGCCTTTAGATTACATATACCAGATAAGAGATCCTGATCAGGCAGCTGAATTCTGGATAAATACATTCTCTTCTGTATACAACAAACATGCACCATTTGTAAGGAAAAGAGTTAGACAAGAAACAAAACCACCATGGATAACAAAAGAAATTGACATTGAAATACATTTAAGAGATTATCTGAATACCCATGGAACAAGGGAACAATTTAAGAAACAGAGAAATAAGGTAAATGCAATGAAACGTAAATCTAAATGTAACTTTTTTCAAAATATGTTAGTTTCCACAAAAGATTCTCGTAAAATCTGGAAAGCTATTAGTATGTTAAACAATAAACATGTGTCAAGAAACCAACACATTATCACTGATATAACAGCAGATCACTTAAATGATCACTTTGCAAACATTGCTGATAAAATTATATCAAACGACAGAACCAGTGAAAATGACCTTTGCAGTTTAAAACAGTATGTTAATTCAAAGGAAATTAACGTTCCATTTAGTCTCCAACCGATGACAGTCTTAGATGTTAGAAAGAGTTTTTCATTGCTAAAACAGTCTGGCACAAGTGACTTAGACGGGTTGGATTGAAGAATACTAAAGCTTTCTTCTCCTTTTATTGTTGATTCACTGACATATCTTTATAATTTGTGTATCGATAAGAAGTATTTTCCCTTAAGACTCAAGCAAGCTAGAGTTATTCCTCTCTTCAAATCAGGTGGTTCTTCTAATCCATCTAACTATAGACCAATATCTGTCTTGTCTGTTTTATCAAAACCTATAGAAAAACACTTGCAAAAAGCTTTGAATAGTTATCTCGTCAATAACAAACTAATCCACGAAGATCAGTCTGGTTTTCGTGAAAACCATTCTTGCCACACTGCTCTCATACAACTTACTGATAGTATTTTGCATAACATTAATGAAAATAAATTCACAGGTCTCCTTTTTATAGATTTTGAAAAAGCCTTTGATGTAATCAGTCATCCGTTGTTAATTCGTAAATTAGAAGTGTATAATTTAACACCAGATTTTACTCATCTTATAGAATCTTTTCCTTCGGACAGGAAACAGTTAGTAGCAGTAAATAATCAAACCTCAAAATTCAAATCAATCCAACATGGAGTACCACAGGGATCCATCTTAGGGCCAATATTATTTTCTGTTTATGTTAATGACTTGCCTTGTTCTATGACATGTAAATGTGAAATGTTCGCAGATGACACTTCCCTGCATTCAAGCAATTCAGATACCTGTAAACTCACAGATGATCTTCAAGACAACATTCAGAGACTTAGTGATTAGACACAATTAAATCATATGTCCTTAAACACAGAAAACTAAATGTATGTATGTAGCAGCACGACAAAAAAGACAAAGGATGAAACATATATTCAAACCACTTTTCCTATGAGTAAACAGAATTGAAGAGGTAGAATCTCATAAAATTTTGGGTGTCTTTATTGACAAAGATCTCTCTTGGACTGACCATATGACTTACTTAGGAAAACGTCTCTCTAGCAAAATACGTCAGTTAGCAAAAATAAAAAAGATCCTTGATGTTCATTCACGAAAGTTTTTTTTCTGTGCTCATGTTCTGCCAATCATCGATTATGCATCAACTTTATGGGACAACTGCAGCAATACAAACTTAAAATTTATTCATCGTGTGTATAAAAGAGCATTAAAATTAGTATTGTTGAAGTCAAGTTCCTTGACCCATATGGATTATAAACTACTTAATGTATTATCTTTCCACAACAGGCTGTTCTTCAACAAGGCTGTTTGCATGCATAATGTGATATATGGAAATGCTCCCCGAAAGATTACAGAAACTTTTTAAACTAATGACCACAGACACAACCATATGTATACCTCGTCCTAGAAACAACCTTTATAAATCCAGCTTCCTGTACTCTGGTGGAAATTTATGGAATAACCTTCCACTCATTTTAAAAGATATAACGAATAAAAATGTGTTTAAGAAAAATATGAAAAATGACCTTATTAACTGTTCAAAAGATGAACAATAATACAAATCTATATCTATTGGTTACCAAATTCATGATTTGTGAAATGTTTTGTATATGCCTTTGGTGTTGTAAGAGGGTGTATGTGTATGTGAAACGGGATGTGTTGTAAATGTTAATGTGTGTTTCATTTTCGCACGATTCGTGTATGCACGTAACTATATTTCTAGTACTTTTGTGGTTTTGTTCTGTGTATCTCCCCACTTCTCCTTTTTTTCTTTTTTTTTCTTCAGATGGCTTGATGTAAAAAAGCAGTCGTTGCTTATTCAATTACCATCTTGAAATAAAAATTTTGACTTTGACTTTGACACACACAAGGCAGAGAACTCGGAACTCGAATGTTTTATTGAGGGTAAAAGGTCACAAGTTCAGACTCATGTGTGCGTTGGTTCTTTCCATATTTCTGTACGCTGCTTGACGTGGACTCTCACGACAGAACTGCAGAAGAAAACCCATGCTGTGGAAATGAGATGATATCGAAAGATCTCGGGCATCTCGAATCTCAAACACATCACCAACGAGCAAGTTCGCCAGACCATCACTCAACACATAGGGCCACACGACGACCTACTGACCATCATGAATAAACGGAAACTGAAATGGTATGGTCATACCACAAGGTCAAACGGCCTTGCCAAAGTCATCCTCCAAGGAACGGTAGAGGGGAAGAGAAGAGGCAGAGGAAGGAAAAAATGGTCTGACAACATTGAAGAGTGGACAGGGCTGACACAGTCACTCACACATGATCGTTCAGAATGGAGAAGGCTAGTGCACGAGTCAGCATCGCGGTGCCCCGACGGTTCCCCATGGAGCTAAGGGACCAAGCAAGCAAGAAAGCAAAATGAAAA
Organism: Babylonia areolata; assembly: GCF_041734735.1. Taxonomy (NCBI): domain Eukaryota; kingdom Metazoa; phylum Mollusca; class Gastropoda; order Neogastropoda; family Buccinidae; genus Babylonia; species Babylonia areolata. The sequence continues at coordinate 5,963,880 of NC_134890.1, forward strand.
GCTACAAGCTTCTCTTCCCCATGCCCTTATAACAACACACACACACACACACACACACACACACACACACACACACACACACACAGAGAGAGAGAGAGAGAGAGAGAGAGAGAGAGATCAGATCTCATAATTGAAAAAAAAAATGTTACTCAAGGATTAAGATGTAAGGCATGGCCTATCTGAATGACTGAGAATAGTTGTGCTTAAATAAAGTGTGTATGTATGTACGCGCGCGCGCGTGTGTGTGTGTGCGCGCGCGAGTGGTTAAACGTGTGCGTGTTTGCCCGTGCATTTGCTTACGCCTTTACAACGTGTTAGGCTAGCGTACATCTAGACGCATCCGTTCATGGCTGTATTTTGAACCCCCACCTCTCACAACCCCCATTCAGAAAAAGAAGAAGAGACGTCCAGGAGCTGTGGTCAGACCCCCCACCCAACAGAAGCAGAAACAGAAGCGGGATTTGAACCGTTCCCATGCCAACGAGAAGACCATCAAACAAATGCTGGGCGAGCTGTACGGGGACAAGAGGTACCTGGAAAAACTCCTCAAAGAAACGGGTGAGTACTGTAAAAGTCACATGCATACTGCGATTGTTTGTTCATTCAGTTTACGTTACCATCCTGGTTTGTCTGGAATATAGAAAAATTGAAAGAAACGGGGGGTATTAAAGCCGCATGTTTAATGTCATACAATATACTTGTTTATCTATTTTACATCTCCACCCTGGTTTGTCTGTTTGTTGTTTCTGTCTGTCTGTCTCGCTTTTTGGCTCTGTTTCACTGCCTGACTCTTTGTCTCTTGTGTCTGTCAGTGTCTCTGCCTGTGTGGCTGGCTGGCTGTCTGTTTCTCTACCTGTTTGTCGAAGTTCCGGGTCTTTCTCAGTCTGTCTGTCTGTCTGTCTCTCTCTTCTGTCTGTCTGTCTGTCTGTCTCTCTTCTGTCTGTCTGTCTGTCTCTCTCTCGATATCTCCTGTGCGCGCGCCACGGCCATCTTCTTGTGATGCAAGCATGTTAATGTGATGCGCAGTGGATCTATGTTCATAGCCTGGCCAGCCCGGGTGCATAAACAAGGCGCGCGCGCGCGCGTGCGTGCGTGCGTGTGAGTGTGTGTGTGTGTGTGTGTGTGTGTGCGTGCGTGCGCGCGCGCGCGCGCGTGTGTGTGTCTGTGTGTTAGACAGACAGATACACGGACATACAGAACTGCTCTGCTATTCTCAAGCAGCTAGCAAGACTCTGTCACGCGTTCCACTTCAACAATAAGAAAAACAAAACACGGTTTTGCAGATTCGAGCACCAAGACAGGGAAGACAATTTACGACCTGGCTGATGAGGGGTTGTCGTACCTGGACACACGTACTGATTTCTGGAGGCAGCAAAAGCCCATGTACGCCCGTCGGTTTGAGCGCAACGCCATGAGAAAGAAGTACTCCAGCAAAAAGCCCATCTCGGATGACTATATCATTGGAGAGTTGGAGAAAATCGACGATGGTAAGTGAGCCACAATAAAACAAAAACGAAACTAATGAAGAATGCAAAAGGATGTTGGCGATAAAAAAAAATTATAAAAAAAATTAACAACAACAACAGCAACAACAACTACAAAACAAAAACAGAAATCCGTCGGTAACAAAACACGTGTACTCGGGCGTTCCGCGAAATTTATAGACACTGAGAGGCAGAATACATTTATGGCACAGACAAGAACTGTAAGTAACTAGTACACACAACCTCAACTGACAGGCATGTAGGCTACGCATGTTGCCATGCCCTGATACCAAAAAAACAAAAAACAAAATTATCGGCTGTTACATATTGCATTGAAATATATTTTCTGATCAGCTGTTTCGTTGTTGTCATCATCATCGTTAATAATAATTATGATCATCATCATCAATCAAGCTCATCATTCTTTTCATTACTTGATAATTTTATATGCTCCATTTAGATTATGACTGACTACAATAATGATGACGCATCGAGTTATATTATCATCGTGATGGTGATGATGAAGAAAGAGAAGACGAAGTGGAAGAAAAATACGGAAGTAAGAGTAAAAGAAGAAGAAGGAACAAAGGAAGGAAAGGAGGGAGAAGAAGAAGAAAATGAAAAGGAGAAGATAATGGTAAATATGAATCTGACGATGAAGACAACGATAACAACGATGATGAATTCAATGTTTATAAATCCTTGATTCAGTTTTCAGTTTCAGTAGCTCAAGGAGGCGTCACTGCGTTCGGACAAACCATATACGCTACACCACATCTGCCAAGCAGATGCCTGACCAGCAGCGTAACCCAACGCGCTTAGTCAGGCCTTGAGAAAAAACAAACAAACGGGGGAATAAATAATAGATAAGCTTACATAAATAAATAAATAAATGAATAATAATTATAATATAGAAAAAGGTAGTAGTAATAATAATAGTAATACTAATAAAATGATATATTTAAAAAGAAAAAAAAAGAAAAAAAAGAAGACAACAATGGTGATAAATAAGCGAATAAATGTAAAACATGAAGACACACATTCACACACACACCCACACATGCACAACAGAAATGCACCAAACATGCAGTTTCACAGATATGAAAGCACAGTCAAATACATATAAACGTACATGAGCTCCAACACACACACACACACACACACACACACACACATTACCTTGCACCTCCTCTACCCCCCTCCTCCACACACTCATTTCTAGTCTACGTATCGCAGCTTCCACGGCACACACACACACACACACACACAAACACACACTCACAGAGATGAACACTTACTTGTACAAGCACACACACATACGCCCATATCTCCAACCCCCAACTCCACACACATATATACAAAGATATATATATATATATATATATATATATATATATATATATATATATATATATATATATATACGTTCCAGTATCCTGTTACTCCCACAGTGTAGCCATGCATCCTTGATTAAAACGAAATTAAGAAAAGAAAACCATACACTGTATATCACTACACAGACTTGTTCTTTCTACTCTCCCTCCCTTCCCTCCCTCCCCCCTACACAGCCCAGTCGGCCTCCAAGTTCAAGGAGTCCCTGAAGCGGGCCCAGATCTGCCTGCAGACGGTAGACAGCTATTCGGAGGCCCAGCTGGCCAACAAGATGGCCCTCAAGGCCCAGCTGCACAGTTGTATGGGCAACGCCTACCTGGAGCTGGGACAGTACGACAAGGCGCTGCAGCATCACCAGGAGGACTACGACATTGGGGAGAAATTGTGAGTTTTGGGTGACGTTTCTGTGAAGATGGGGAGAAATTGTGAGTTTGGGGTGACGTTTCTGTGAAGATGGGGAGAAATTGTGAGTTTTGGGTGACGTTTCTGTGAAGATGGGGAGAAATTGTGAGTTTTGGGTGACGTTTTTGTGAAGATGGGGAGAAATTGTGAGTTTGGGGTGACGTTTTTGGGAGAAATTGTGAGTTTTGGGTGACGTTTTTGTGAAGATGGGGAGAAATTGTGAGTTTTGGTTGACGATTTTGTGAAGACGGAGAGAAATCGTGAGTTTTGGGTGACGTTTTTGGGAGAAATCGTGAGTTTTGGGTGACGTTTTTGGGAGAAATTGTGAGTTTTGGGTGACGTTTTTGTGAAGATGGGGAGAAATTGTGAGTTTTGGTTGACGATTTTGTGAAGACGGGGAGAAATTGTGAGTTTTGGGTGACGTTTTTGTGAAGACTTCCTTGGGTAAGGAAGGCACCATAACCAGAACTAAGACAGTGGGGAGAAAGTGTGGGTTGGGCCGACGGGTGCGGTGGCTGAATGGGTTAGAGTGCCGGATTCTCTCCCAAGTTTCGATGGGTTATGGAAAAGAGAACATACCCAGCATGCATATCCCCTAAAACGGGAGTATGGATGCCTACATGGCAGGGTAAAAATGGTCATACACATAAAAAGCCCACTTGTGCATTTGAGTGAACTTAGGAGTTGCAACCCACAGACGAAGAAAAGAAGAAGAAATGAGTTGGGGTTATGTGTTTGTGGAGACGTCTTTGGTGAAGAACGGTATCTAAAAAGATACCTTTCTCAAGCAGTTAACTGTATCCCTTTATTAAAACAAATCTAAAAAGATACCTTTCTCAAGCAGTTAACTGTATCCCTTTATTAAAACAAATCTAAAAAGATACCTTTCTCAAGCAGTTAACTGTATCCCTTTATTAAAACAAATCTAAAAAGATACCTTTCTCAAGCAGTTAACTGTATCCCTTTATTAAAACAAATCTAAAAAGATACCTTTCTCAAGCAGTTAACTGTATCCCTTTATTAAAACAAATCTAAAAAGATACCTTTCTCAAGCAGTTAACTGTATCCCTTTATTAAAACAAATCTAAAAAGATACCTTTCTCAAGCAGTTAACTGTATCCCTTTATTAAAACAAATCTAAAAAGATACCTTTCTCAAGCAGTCAACACCATTACCAGGAGGGCGATGACATCAGGGAGAAATTGTGAGTGGGGTATTTAATATATATAAATATATATAATACCTTTTTTTTCAAACAGTCTTTATAATATAATACCTACGGCATCTGGGAGAAATTGAGAGTGGGGATCATGTTTCCGAAGACAGTTTGGGTAAGGAAAAGTAGTATCTGTGTGTGTTATGGTTCATGTCTGACATAGTAAAGCGCTTTGAGATGGTTGAAATGCCGCATGCATTACTGCTATCATCATCATCATCATCATCATAATCATCATCGTCATCATCATCAGCCTTAAGATCATAATCATCATTAATTGCAAAAACACAAACCTGAACTAAATCTTTATTTTAAAAATAAATCACACTAAAAAATCACGCCAGTAATTTATGCAGTAAATGCACACAGAATACAAAACTGCAAAGTGAGTCACTCCTCTGCCTCACATGTTTTTAATAACAGCTTATTGCAATTATATTTTATATTACTATAATCATATATTATTCATTTTAATCTTTTTTTTTAATCTATTTTATGAATATATATATATATATATATATATATATATATATCAGACAGCAGGATCCCGAAGATGCTTTTGTATGGCCAGCTGAAGGAAGGCCATCGTGAACTGGGAAGACCCTGCAAGCGCTTCAAGGACACCTTGAAGACAAACCTCAAAGCCTGTGACATAGACATCGCTTCGTGAGAAACTGATGCCCTTGACCGCTCTCACTGGAGGATGCTGTGCTCTAGTGGCATAAAGACGTTTGAAAACAAGAGAAAGCTGGCCATTAAGGAGAAGCGTGAGCGAAGGAAGCAGGTTTCAACTTCTGGAGACGTTTTCCCTTGCAACACCTGTGGGAAGTGCTGCCCATCCAGAATCGGCCTCTTCTCCCATATGACGACACACACCGACAGATAAGCCTGCCTGCCTGCTCATCCGTCGCACCGACGGGAGACTCCATCATATGATATATATATATATATATATATATACATGGGGTGCTCATTATGTTTTACAACATGAACGAATGAAGTCACTAATTTGATGTTTACATGACATCGTAGATCAAGTTCATAATACTTTTATTTTAAAAAACTACAAAACAAATCTTGATTCCGTGCACTCATTTTCATTCAATGTCCGGTAAAGGTGGTGGATCTTCTGCCAGCAGTGCTGACCTTTCGCAAAGGGATTTTCGAATTATGATGTACTGCCAGGGAAAATCTTTTCAATAGTGTTTTCGAAGTTTAAAACACTGATCTGGAGATCATTCTCTGTCTAAAGTCACTGTTTTCAGGTGATTCAGACTGTTCAGTGTCTGGCCAGACAACGTTGGAAGACGATGACCGTTGTTGTTGAATGGCAACGACCGTTAACCCGGTAAATGTCTGTAGGGTAGGATCCCTGTTTCAGGACCGCAAAATGACATAACGCTGATGTGAAGATCTCATCGCGAAGTCTCACTCGCATTCTTCACGACTGCCTTGGCGTAAGGAAACGTGCTCGTTGGGTACCATAACCAGAGTGAAGAGCAGAAGAGGTGTGGGTGGATTGGTGCACCACATGCTGAGAACATTTGACGGAGGAAGGTCTACTCACGTCTGGGACATTGTGAGAGGACACGAAACCTGTGTATACCAATATGACCCCCCCCCACCCCCCCGTGTATACCAATATGACCCCCCCTCTGTATACCAATATGACCCCCCCCCCCCCGGTGTATACCAATATGACCCCCCCCCCTCTGTATACCAATATGACCCCCCCCCCCCCCCCGTGTATACCAATATGACCCCCCCCCCCTCTGTATACCAATATGACCCCCCCTCTGTATACCAATATGACCACCCCCCCCGCCCCCCGTGTATACCAATATGACCCCCCCTCTGTATACCAATATGACCCCCCCTCTGTATACCAATATGACCCCCCCTCTGTATACCAATATGACCCCCCCCGTGTATACCAATATGACCCCCCTGTGTATACCAGTATGACCCTCCCCCCTGTGTATACCAATATGACCCCCATGTGTATACCAATATGACCACCCCCCCCCCGGTGTATACCAATATGACCCCCCATGTGTATACCAATATGACCCCCCCCCCCGGTGTATACCAATATGACCCCCCATGTGTATACCAATATGACCCCCATGTGTATACCAATATGACCCCCCCATGTGTATACCAATATGACCACCCCTGTGTGTACCAATATGACCCCCCTGTGTATACCAATATGACCACCCCTGTGTATACCAATATGACCACCACCCCTGTGTATACCAATATGACCACCCCTGTGTACACCAGTATGACACCTCCCGCCCTGTGTATACCAGTATGACCCCCCCCCCCCCTGTGTATACCAATATGACCACCCCTGTGTATACCAGTATGACCCCCCCCCTGTGTATACCAATATGACCACCCCTGTGTATACCAGTATGACCCCCCCCCACTGTGTATACCAGTATGACCCCCCCTGTGTATACCAATATGACCCCCCTGTGTATACCAGTATGATCCTCCCCCCTGTGTATACCAATATGACCCCCCCCCCCTGTGTATACCAATATGACCCCCCCCCCCCCCCCTGTGTATACCAATATGACCCCCAGACAAAGCAACAGTCAGCGGTGTGGGTCTTCCCAGACGGGAACCCACCTGTGAAATTCAAAAGAAACAGAAGTGCTTCCAAGCAAATGAAAGCGTGTTTCTTTGCAAAATCTGGCCACGTGTCACCATACGGCTTGAGGACAGAAAGACGGTTACGGCTGGCATGTTAAACACAGTTTGCCTGAAGTCTACCAGGCATGGTGCAAACGGCGTCCCCGAATCGCGCGCACAAAAGCTGCAACTCTGGATTTTCTATCCGACAACAATGTTAAGCTGGTTACTCACCCACCATATTGCCTATTCCCTGTGACTGTTTTTTATTCCCTTCCCTCAAGAGGCAGTTAAAGGGAAAGCAGTTTCAGATCAACAAAGATGTCCGAGCTTTTTTCGAGGTTGTCATTTTGGATCTGTCCCCATCTACGTGGTCGGATGTCACGGACAGCTGGTTTGAGAAGATGACAAGATGTGTGCAGGCTGATGGGGGATTCTTCGAGTAAACAGATTGGTTGTAAATGTTGTTGAAAAACCAGGCTGCAAAACATAATGAGTGACCCTTGTATAGGATAATGATGGCACTGTGCTCATCTGATTATTGACACCCCCTTACACTACACCACCAGTGACCACACCGCCACAGCCCAGCCTACATGTATATATGTATACAACTTTAATTGACTTCACAATCAGTTTCAGTTCCAGTTTCAGTTTCTCAAGGAGTCGTCACTGTTCAGGTAAATCCTTATTCGCTACACCACATCAGACCAGCAGCATAACCCAAAGCGCTAGTCAGGCCTTTTGCACAGGTTCTTTTTTAGTGCCCCAAATGCATGCGGCACGGGGTGCTTCGGTTTATAGTCTCATCTGATTGACTAGACACTCAGCTGGATTTTCCAGTGAAGCTTGGGAGAAGGGTAACACCAAGAATCGAACCCAGACCCTAGCGGACACTGTATTGGCAGATGAGCGTCTTAACCATTGTGCCACCTTCCACAATTGATTTCGCGTAATGTGCTGTGCACGTGGATGGAGCATGTGTGCGTGGATGCGTGCGTTCGGCCGTTTGTTTTCGTTTGGTGTGTGTGTGTGTGTGTGTGTGTGTGTGTGTGTAATGTTTTTTGTGTTTTTTTTATCAGGTTTTGAATTGCTATGACTATGTTGTGTGCTTTTGTTACATATTTTACTGCCATGCTTGTAATCTGCATGTACCACAGACTTCACCACAGTTAACACATGTGACTGGGGAAAAAAAGAAAAAAAAAAGTGGTTGGTGTGTTGCAGTGACATCGAGGAAGCTGTATCCAGAGGCCTGGACAACCTGGGCAGGGTGTATGCCAGGAAAGGAGACTTTGAGAAGGCCATCAAAGTGTCAGTATCACTATACAACTTTTCTTTGGCCTCTTCTTCTTTTTTGCAGGCTGATCCGTATGCACTACACCACACCTGTGTGAAAAAAGTAGATGCCTGACCAACAAATAAACCGAACATGCTGGTCAGGCCTTGAGGGCCTGCCCTATGTTTGTGTTAAACACTAACATGAAATAAAACGAAGAATTAAGTAACTGCTTTCAAATATGATACAGGCTCAAACAATTCTCTCATCATACAGTGCCAAATATACCTGTTAATATTTTCTTTATACTAAAAAATCAAACATTCTTCTGGAGTCAAACACAAGTTCTGTCAGAATGCATCACATGCGCCAACATTTTTTTTAACCCGGAATCTAATACTGTGTGGTGTGGAGCAGTATCAGTATCAGTAGCTTAAGGAGGTGTCACTGCGTTTGGACAAATCCATATACGCTACACCACATCTGCTAAGCAGATGTCTGACCAGCAGCGTAACCCAACGCACTTAGGCCTTGAGAAGATGAAGAAGAAGAAGAAAAAAAGAAAGAATATAAATAAATTGATTAATAAATGGATATTTAAAAAAAAAGAAAATAAAAATAAATGAATAAAATCACAAAAAGATAAATAAGAATAAAATAAAATAAAATAAAAGGAAAATAATGATAATAAATATACAAATAAGCATATAAACGTAAAACATACAGAGCCTCCCGCCCCCCTGTCCCTCCCTCCCCCCCCCCCACCCCCCCCCCCCCCCCCCCCCCCCCCCCCCCCCCCACACACACATGCATAACAGATAAGCAGCAAACATGCAGTTTCACAGATATAAAAGCACAAACAAAAGTGCAAAGGCCTAAATACACAAAAGTACACGAGCCCCAACACACACATGCGCGCAAACACACACACGCACATCATCTCCCAAATTACCCTGCACCCAGTCTTTTGAAATTATATAACTTTATATAGAGGAATATAATGCAACAGTATGCACTATGCATGAATTTAGAACAAAGTGGTTGCCACATATATCTCTAATTAAACGTGAAACACAGTAGAGTGTATAATATACTTATGTCAAAGAAAGCTACACCTTTTATGCAGCTTTGATCAGTTCCTTGGCTGTTCTGATCTGTTCATTCGGTTGCATTCAATTAGTTATTAGCTGTAAATATCTGCCAGTTAAGTTGATGCATTATGTACACCTTTTACACTTTGTTGTAATTGTCGTTGTTTTTCTTCAGGGTATGTATCTACGTACCTATGTATGCATCCATGAATGTGTGTCTCTACCTTTAAAAGAAAATGAAAATATTGATTTAGAAAATAGATAAATCATAAAATACAAAAGATGCTTAGAAGGCAAACGAATACAGTAAACGTGAATACAAATCTAATTGGCCATTTTCGGAAAGTTGCGTTCTTCCCTGTCCCTTCATGGAAAAATCATGCACACACTGTCTTTTATTCATTTTGTTTTCTCCTTTAACTCTGTGAACAGTCGCTGTAGCACTGCTTAAAACTGTTCATCAGATTCTTCCAGATCTGACGGTTGTGTGTCAAAGCCTGGAACTCTGTCGTCCTGTCTGTTCTGCATCCTTGGAGGACTGTTCCAGCAATGTTGCTGGGTCTTGTTACGTCAGTGCTCATACCAACACAGTTAAAAAAAAAATCTTAACTGATGTGAACAGATCATAATTATGCTCCAACGTGCTGCTTGATAGTTTGGTGTTAACTGGTGATGTGGATCATGCAATGATTGATAGTTTGGTGTAAACTAGTGATGTGGATCATACAATGATTGATAGTTTGGTGTAAACTGGTGATGTGGATCATACAATGATTGATAGTTTGGTGTTAACTGGTGATGTGGATCATACAATGAGATGATTGATAGTTTGGTGTTAACTGGTGATGTGGATCATACAATGATTGATAGTTTGGTGTTAACTGGTGATGTGGATCATACAATGAGATGATTGATAGTTTGGTGTTAACTGGTGATGTGGATCATACAATGAGATGATTGATAGTTTGGTGTTAACTGGTGATGTGGATCATACAATGATTGATAGTTTGGTATTAACTGGTGATGTGGATCATACAATGATTGATAGTTTGGTGTAACTGGTGATGTGGATCATACAATGATTGATTGTTTGGTGTTAACTGGTGATGTGGATCATACAATGATTGATTGTTTGGTGTTAACTGGTGATGTGGATCATACAATGATTGATAGTTTGGTGTTAACTGGTGATGTGGATCATACAACGATTGATTGTTTGGTGTTAACTGGTGATGTGGATCATACAACGATTGATAGTTTGTGTTAACTGGTGACGTGGATCATACAATGATTGATAGTTTGTGTTAACTGGTGACGTGGATCATACAATGATTGATAGTTTGTGTTAACTGGTGACGTGGATCAGTACAATGATTGATAGTTTGTGTTAACTGGTGACGTGGATCATACAATGATTGATAGTTTGTGTTAACTGGTGACGTGGATCAGTACAATAATTGATAGTTTGTGTTGACTGGTGACGTGGATCATACAATGATTGATAGTTTGTGTTAACTGGTGACGTGGATTATACAATTATTGATAGTTTGTGTTAACTGGTGACGTGGATCAGTACAAGGATTGATTGTTTGGTGTTAACTGGTGATGTGGATCAGTACAATGATTGATAGTTTGTGTTAACTGGTGATGTGGATCATACAATGATTGATAGTTTGTGTTAACTGGTGATGTGGATCATACAATGATTGATAGTTTGTGTTAACTGGTGATGTGGATCATACAATGATTGATAGTTTGTGTTAACTGGTGACGTGGATCATACAATGATTGATAGTTTGTGTTAACTGGTGACGTGGATCAGTACAATGATTGATAGTTTGTGTTAACTGGTGATGTGGATCATACAATGATTGATAGTTTGTGTTAACTGGTGACGTGGATCATACAATGATTGATAGTTTGTGTTAACTGGTGACGTGGATCATACAATGATTGATAGTTTGTGTTAACTGGTGACGTGGATCAGTACAATGATTGATAGTTTGTGTTAACTGGTGATGTGGATCATACAATGATTGATAGTTTGTGTTAACTGGTGACGTGGATCATACAATGATTGATAGTTTGTGTTAACTGGTGACGTGGATCAGTACCATGATACAGTCTGACCGTGGTCCTTGCCTGCTGACCTGTGTGGCAGGTGGGACACTAAGTTGCCCCTGTCCAAGACACCCCTGGAAACCACGTGGCTGTGTCACGAGATTGGTCGATGTCACCTGGAGATGGACCGGCCCGAGAAGGCAAGGGATTACGGGGAGCGCTCCCTGGCGGCGGCCGAGTTGGCGGATGACCAGGTGTGGCAACTCCATGCGTCTGTGCTCATTGCCCAGTCTGAGGGTGAGTTGTCTGCCTTTCTGAATCTTCTGTTGTATTTCGGGGAAGTGCGGAAGGGCACATAGTTGGAAGGACGCATGTGTGTACGTGCGCGCGCGCGTGTGTGTGTATGTGTGTGTGTGTGAAACATTTTTCGATGGTGGTATATATCTGCGTCTCCGATTTCTTAGCCTTACAACAATAATTGATGTTAATAAGAGCACTTGCACTTGCACTTGCCCATTTCAGCACAACACAACAAAGATACAATCGCTCTATACACGCACAGCCCACAACAGGAAATTACTTACTGAAGTTGTTCTCACAGGAAAGTATAGAATCTGACACTGACCTGTTTAGTCTCACCGCATAAACTGACCCTTCCTCAGTAATCAGCCATCTTACATTCATTTGTCTTCATGTTCCAGTCAAACTGGACGAGCTGACATCGGCATTCTCTAACTTTGAGAAAGCTTTGGATATGGCGAAGGTGCTGAGTAAGTATAACTACTGGTGTCTTGATTCAGTCATTGGTGAACAGACCGTGATACGTTCCTTTGTGTGTAACGTACGGTCACACTGTTTGGTCCCTTTCATTATGTTACATGAGTTTCCTTTCCTTTCTCATTATTTTGGTCACTTTCATTATGTTACATCAGTTTCATTTCCTTTCTCATTATTTTGGTCACTTTCATTATGTTACATCAATTTCCTTTCCTTCTTTCCCTTCTGTTTAAGATTCAGTTGTTTTCTTTATGTATTTTGGATTCTAACTGGGGAATGGAGGGCAATGGGTCAACACGTACAGGGATCAGTGACACAGCCCTCAGTTTCTGGAACCTGACTATACAGTTTTTTGACTAATCGAACTCTCAAGTCCGCCATTGCTCATCATTGATCAACTGACTTCTCTGCACACCTCCTTCACAGAGGACCCGTCGGCAGAGGCCGCCATCAAAAAGGCCATGGAGGAGGTGAACGAGAAGATTGTGCAGGATGTCAAGAGCAAGGATGAGAATAACAGCGCCACCACCTCCGCCAGGAACGACGACAAGGGTGACGGCGGGAAGGATGAGGAAGCCGCCTCCGACACAGAGACACAGCAAGACCAAGACACTGGAGCCGAGACGGAGCAGACAGCAGGTCAGTCAGTCAAGTCCTCAGGCACTCGTCTTGGATGCATGAGTAATCTTTGCAGTGCTAATTTAAATTTGCTTAGTTTTAAAAATATTCCCAAGTTTGGTAAGTACTGTAGAGTTAGAAACGTTCTTAACGTTAAGCAAACCTAGCGCTACTAATATCGCTCAGCAGCCCAGTCGCCTGGTCTGGTAGAGCACAACTGGACATGTGTGTGTTAAGTGCTCCATTGCAAGTGCTGATCGAGACAGCCTCACAACAGTTAAGTTGCTGTACCATGAGTACATAGACTTCAGGATGAAGGCCATTATTGTCGTTAGTAGGGAGCTTAGTAGGTGGTGTCCTAAGTACGTTAAATCAGAATAGGCACCACTGAACATCACCAAAGTGACTCAGCAGCAGTGCAGGGTCTCCTCTAGTGTGTGGCCTGTTGGCGACCTAACATCGATATGGTTGCCTGTGGACTGCCGATGCTGGAACTGTGACGGACAAACCCGGGTGTGGCCGTGTATGGGGGAATCTAAATGAGTGGCGTGGGAGTAATGCCACTGAAACGGTGTATTTGATGGGGCAGCAACAAAAAAAAAAAAAAAAAAAAAAAAAAAAGAGTTCAATATAAGTGGCGTAAAAAAAATTAAAGAATTAAAAAATATTGTTTTTAAAGCTAAAAGTTGAGCAAATCGATTTCGAGAACAAAAGATTGAAATTGGAAACATACATGTGCATGCATGTCTTGTAAATCTTGTTAGGGTTTAATTGGCATTAAAATCGATTTGATTCTGATTCATACAAATTTCTCATGCTCATTGAACTGCTCAGTCATACAATCTGCTATAGAGGTGTCAAATCAACACTGATGGTTCAGTGCCCTCATGGCAGAACACCAAAAATTTGTTTTTAGCCCATTATTTGAATTATTCAACATTCAATTGTTGGAGTAAATGATGTTTTATCTTTTGTTTTTCTTTCCTCAGAGAACTGAGATTTGTGTAAACATCAAACACTGTGACATCTGCAGTGATGGACTGAACGTCTTGCCAGTGAAGTGTGACAAGCATGAAAGGTTAGGAGACGGGGAAAACCAGACTGTGATACATCCATCATCACAAGTGACTGCAGAGACTTTTTCAGACAGCACCACGATCCACCAATGATTCCATTTTCATTTTCTCCTCTATTTTCTCAACAAGCCACTTGCAGCCAGTTCCAGCCAGCATTTAAGCCTTGCAACCCAAGACTGGCGTATATATAGAAACGTTTTACTTTCAGACCTTGTAGGGTTTCCAGTCAGGCCATTCAGGATGTGATACCAACTTTCTGTACATTCAAACTTTCAATCAAAGTTTTGTCAGGGTTCTGATCTTACAGTGATGTTTTGAACAAAAAATGATAGAACTATTGAAATGTACAGCCTATATTTCATGTGTTTATGGTAGTTTCAATAGAAAAGAGGGGAACTATCTAAATCCTTGGAACTTCATTTACATTTTCTAAATGATTATATATTTCTCTAAAACTTTTGTGCAATGTGTTTTGATAATCTTTTACCTCTTCTAATATTATTAATGTGTGGTGCTTAGTTTTGATATCATAATTTTGTAACAGTTTTTGAGTACTCTGTAAAAGCATTTCCCGGAGAGAAAAAGAAGTATTGATATTGACACTGTGGTATATTTTTGGAAATAGAATATTATCATCAATATATTGTGTTTTAAGAGGTTTCTGCTTTGCACAAAATTTTAACATAAAAAAATGCTTTCTGAATTGAATATATATTAGTAAATATATGTGAATATCTGCCTGTGTGCTTCAATGTTCATCTGGAGATTGTCTTGTTTGAATGAAGACTGTATCTATATCTCTCTTTCTATCTCTAAGATTGTCTTGTTTGAATGAAGACTGGATCTATATCTCTCTATCTCTAAGATTGTCTTGTTTGAATGAAGACTGGATCAATATCTCTCTTTCTATCTCTAAGATTGTCTTGTTTGAATGAAGACTGGATCTATATCTCTCTTTCCATCTCTAAGATCTCTCTCTAAGTGTAGACCCAGAATGAAGAAAACAAAGTCTCAGAACAGACCCAGCTGTGGACAAACAGTCTCAGAACAGACCCAGCTGTGGACAAACAGTCTCAGAACAGACCCAGCTGTAGACAAACAAAAACTAGGTCTGACCAAAGGCCCAGATGACAGCCCGAACATGAAACCTAAATCTTATGTGATCACCAGCTGATACAGAAGATAAAGGCAACAGCAGTATGAATATCCCTTCTCTGAACTGGAAGATGCCTGACATCGTAATTCTGTTGAACAGCTGGCACAGTCTGTAGCATTAGACCTCAGTGCAGGCAAGATTGTAACTGGCAGCAACTTTAGTAGTAAAATGAGGAGTTTGTATTATACTTCCTGTTTGGTTAAATATACTTACCATGTCAAACTGATGCAAACCAGGCCTATCTGTTTGCTCATTTTGGCCAAACTTTTGTGGTAACTCGGTGATAAGAAGTCTTGCTAATAGTCCACTGTCTGCTAGCCAGTCAAATGCCGTTTCTGGCTGGAGCCAGTAACTCATTCACAATGGCTACCATTTTTGTCTTTGCCAGCTTTTTATGCATCAGAAATAATATTTTCTGTAAACTTAATTTTATAGCGTCCAATCAATCTGTGTAACAAAACTTGTGAGCCCCCTGTTTCAGTTAGTACTGTCTCTGAAGTGACCATTCAGTTCCACATTCCAGTTTGCTGTCATGGTCCCGGGGTGGGGGGGGGGGGGGGGGGAGGGGGTTCACACTAAAGAATAACATTGTTATGAAAATTTCAGTTGCACTGTCAATATTTACTGCGCCTTTTTTCTTAATAAAAATGATTTTCCCATTCATTTCCCTTAATTAGAAAGCTAGCCATTCGTGAGCAATTTTATTTCTATAAATATACACAAAATATATAGCAAATTTCTGTAAAGAAAACCTCCACATAATAGGAAATTTTCTAATTAAAATTACGTTTAAATAACATATTTACCGTGACCCAACTAGTGCAGACTCCGGCAGGGGTCTGACATTCCTGTCCTGTGCAAACTACTATCCGCCTATGCGGAGAAAACGAAAGCAACTACGGCCAATGACCTCCCGGAAGTAGGTAACTTCCCCTTTGTCCCGCTAGCTAGCGCCCTCTTTTGACGGCAATATGCCATCACCGGCGCAGCGAGCATGGAGAACAGGAAACGGGGAGGACGGGAGAGTCTTAAATTTGGGTAACGGTAAGTATGTTATTTAAACGTAATTTTAGATAGAAAATTTCCTTTTAATTACGCATACTTAACCGTGACCCAACTAGTGCAGAATAGCGCGACAAGGTGGAGGGCTCACCTGTTCTACTGTCTGTGTGCTGCGATGGCCTGTTGTGCAACTACCACAAAAGTGATGCCTCTTGAGCCATCATCCCGCAAGCGTGCGACGTCTCTCAGGTAGAAGTCGATGAAGGTAGCAGGGTTTTTCCAGTATGCAGCATCCATGATGTCTTGCAGCCGTGTTGAATGCGCTGAGGCAAGAGAAGAGGACCATGCTCTGACTTCATGTGCTCTGGCTGAGGTGACATCAAGTCTCGATCCTTCTGTTTTATCGCCAGTGCGCTGCGATGGCCTGTTGTGTGACCACTGCAGAGGCAATGCCTCTTGAGCCATCATCCCTAAAGCGATAGATGTCCCTCAAGTAGAATTCAATGAAGGTAGAGTGTACTGTGTCACCTAAGGATATTGGTGCGGGAAAAGAAGACTGAGGTCCGCAGCTGTATTGTGGGGGAGGTCTGTGGACCACAGCTGTGCTGATAAATGTAGCGCAAAGAAAATCGGGTCAGTGTGTTGAATCCACACTTTACTGAGAGCCCTTCGAATCAAAGGAAGGGAAGGAAACACGTACCCTTGTAGGGTTGTCTCACTTGAGCACGGTTGAGCGTCAATGCAAGGAGGTGCACATGTGGTTTGATCTGATGATTCCACATCGGATGTGGGCTGATAGTGGAAGTGGTATATGTGTTTATAGGAAACTGTGGCACGAGACAGAGGTAGGCCACCATGTTGGGCTTGCCTTAGGCGTGACAGCCAGATGTGTAGAGCTCCTCCATGAGAGCTGACAGGAGGCTCCCCCCGCCATTTCTCTGTTGCCCCCCCCCCCCCCCCCCCCCCAGAAAAAAAAAGACAGCACTGGCATGTTGCCTATGCATAGAAGGGCAGACATTTGGCAACAAGAGACTTGAGGTCCCTGGTGTCTCTGGGACAGGGCTGTGTAATTGCCCAGGTAGGTACCATCACGAAGGGGCGTGCGGAAGGCTTGGTGGCTTATCTACCTGAGTGTGACATGTTGGAGCAGCCTGCAGAAAGTTGTCAGCAGTCAATGGCTGGGATGGATCAGGCTGTGGGAGTGCGCTTCATATGCCCGCAGGTCACTGAGTCTCATTCTGTGGTGGAATTCCTAATGGAAGAGGGTTTCCATGGGGAAAATTTTTGCTGAAGATTCTTTAGTGAGAAAGGGGACCGGATCCATGACAGGCCTCTGGCTGTGTGTGGTGCGCACTGAGTCTGGGATGGAGCAGGGCGGGGGCAGGGAGGAAAGTGGCTGTAGATGTGTTGTACTGGCCATTTACATCAAATCACTGATCTGACATGTGTTTTCAGTATGGCCAACATTAAAGTGAGAGCTGTATTATCAGCAGTTTCTGAATTGCAAAGTGAAATCATTAGCAGCTTAGTCTTTCATGAAGGACTATGTCTCTCAGACTAGAAGTCAAAGTGCACTGGGACTTAGTGCTGTAGCCTTGAGGGCTAACTAGCCTTTGGGATCCGTCCCAATGGTGAGTCCAAAGGCCCTCTTGATCGAGGGACTGGGGATGCAACTTGGGCAAAACACTCTCTACTATAAATTGTAGAATCAGATTCCAGCCCAAATAGTCAGGACAGCAGTTGCCTGCTCTGCTGATCGTACACAACTGATTATCATATACTGGTCCTAGGAGGACACCAGTCAGCATGGGTAAATCAGGAAACCGCTGTTGTGTGCTTGAGGGATGAAGGTGTCCACCATGCAGGTTATGTTGAAATGTAAGGAAGCCGGAAGGAGTTGACGGGGTCTTGTGGTGCGACCGTGTGTCTGAAAGACATGGTGCTTGCTTCCGAAGTGACAACAAAGTCATCCTCTGACAGGCCCTTGACTGAAGGCTGGGGCTCCATGATGGGATAGCTGCCTAGGCTAGAAACCCCTGGAAGTGTCTCTTTGGAAAGACAGTGCTTGAGAAGAAATGCCCATCTGTAACCACAACAGTGGTTGTGTGTTGAGGCTGAAAGGATCGGGCAGGGAAGACCAAGTGCAGAAAGTGCTTTCGAACGCCAATTGTTTGAGACATCAATGCTGGATCTCTGTTCAAGCAAGGTGATGGGGCGAACTAATGTGCTTGAATGCAGCATATGCCGTGTCGGTATGAGTGGGCAGAAAGGTACGCCCCTGTGGGTAATGAACGGTTCGTTGTGCTTTGTGAGACGCATCCGTCCTCGTTAATATGCCATTCTCCCGAGTGTAGAGGAAGACAGTTACTACCCAGGCCTTCCGCTACTAGTGAGGAGTGGAAGAGATGGACTTAGGGTGATTGTCTCCTGCCCAGTGGGCAGTTTTTGGGCCCGCTAAAACTTGGAAAGAATGAAGGGCATGTGTGTCTGGAGTGGCACCTCTAAGTTGGACTGTCTCATCCCTCTTTGTACCCGGTTAGGGCATCTCTAGCCCTGTGGGTGATTGTTGTAGGCAAATTAGTTGGGTTGCCTTGGCCCTCCATGCACCAAGAGAGGGTATCCTTAGCCCTGTGGGTGGGAAGGTAGTGTGTGTGGGTCCCTAAGGACCAGCCACTACTGACATGTGAAGGAGCATACATTCAGGTGTGAATGAGGCAGTTTTGTCTGTGAGTGCAGTCGTCCTCCAAAAAAGCAAGGTAGGGATGAATTTATGAAAATGAATACATATAATTATGTGCAATGGGATTATAAACTTCCATCAACTCAAGTGATGGTGTCAGGAATATGCCAAGGACATGACAAGAGATCTAGTCACGAGAAATAAGCAGCTGTGTGAGCAAACGTGTAGCGTGCACAGATATACCCAAGTAAATGGGTAAGTGTGCATAATCCGTAATGGGAGGGAATCTGTGTATGCACCTATATATAAGAGATGTACATACGCATATGAATAAAGTGCCAGTATGTAGACACAGAGGGATCTGGGCAGAATGATGCAATTGCAAGTATGTCTATACTGCTATGTAGAGAATCTCAATGAATAGATGTCAATGAATAGAGATAGAAATGAAATTGTACATGTTAATATGAAAGTTGTATGAACCTATCCAAAAGCGCACACACATGTGTATACCGCGGGATAAGTATACATCTATAAGTGTAAATAGAAATGTGTATAAATGTAGCAAGATATGGTATATATATATATATATATATATATAAACTTTTTTTTTTCTGATAAGAAATAAAAAAATGGAAGGGGAAATATTGTGATTTATTTCCTGTTATTGTGAATAACCAGAAGAGAATGGTAATAGGGATGGTTGCCTGCAGAGGACTGTGTGCAAGTGTGGGGGGATGAAGAACCCCAAAGTTCAGTGGCCAATAGCCTGAGAAACAGCAAGAAAGGTGCAGTTGCTATGCAAAGTTGTGTAAAGTCCATGAATGGGCATCAGGACCCAACGAGAAACCGAAAGAAAACATCGTTGGTGGACAGCACGGGGGGCAGGAGTGACGTGCTGTGTCGGCGAAAGTAACTACAGCTTCAACCGCCTTGGTTACAAACGCGGAATTGCCTCCCTTGGCGCCGATAATCGTCGAAAAGGATGGTGTCTTTAGAGCACATATCCCCTGGTGCGACATGTCCTCGCTGTAGAGGAAGGTGTCATGTTGCGTGTTAGAGTCCGTGGTTCGATGCCACCGTAACCGACACAGGTGAAAACTGCCGCAAGGGGAATAATTATAATGTCCCTTAGTGCCGTGGGCATCCCAACCCGAATCGGTCGCCATCGGACGCGAAACGGTCGGGGCATGTGGCATGACGGCGCCGTAATCCAGTGTTATGGGCGTCGTGGACGAGGGGGTGGCAAGTCCGTGGGCTTGCCGTGGGATGTGCATCCCCCTGTAGCTGAACGGCGGTCCACCCTCGCGAATAGCTCCTGCGAGAGGACCGACGTTCAGTTGTTCTGTGTTGACGGATAAAGGGATAGACAAGATCGGCCCGAGCACTGCCGAGAGGCAGGATCGAGTTATTAAGAGGCACTCCACCGTGGAAGTGCCGATATTAGTCTGGGTAACAGCAGAGTTAGGCAATGGGGCAGAAGAATCCAGCACTGCCGAAGTTCAAATGGGGCGTGCACGTACCTGCTCTGTGGGCGAGGGGCGGTGCAAGCGCAAGGTGTGGCACGGGGAAGCCGAGTGGTGCATAATTGCTGCAGCAAGTTAGCGATGAGTTGCTGATTGTTTGGTTGAGTAGCTTGCTGAGACACCATTAGTGGATGGGAAACAGCAGCACTCGGCGGTGTGGCAGATGGGGTCATCACCGCATAGCTTGGTAGGACCGTGCACGCACACGCACTGTAGGCGAGGAGCAGTGCCGGTGCAAGGGAAATAACTGCGGTGGTCACCGGCAAGGGTGCCGAAGCAGGGGTTGCCTCCCTTGGATCGGGCACTCCGGACAAGGAGGGGGTTGCACGTGTATGGCCGAGCGTGTCCCCTAGTGGTCCACCTTCCTCCCTACACCAGGGGAGGGCATCCCTACGCGCCTCAGTCGCCACTGGATCCGAGATGGTTGAGGCATGCCGCGTGGGGGACGCATGATCTGATGTCACGGCCGCCACCATGGACGCATCGCACATAGGGCCCAATCTAACATGCGGATCCAAAACAAGCTGCTTTTTTGTTTTTTTGTTTGTTTTTTTTTGTGGTGTTTCCCCAAAGGGATTGTGACACATTCCGTTGGTGCAACTGTGGGTATGGGTTAAGAGATAGAGCAGGTCGACTCGTACCGAGGGCCGAGAAAACGCGGATCGCGTCGAGTGCGTTCGCGGATCGATAAAAATGACATTAAAGGCAACACTGACCTAAGTGTGTGGCAACAAACCTCTAGAAGTCACCAGAGGAGATGTAGGAGGTGGTGGAGGTCTGGAGTCGACCGGAGGGAGCGAAGGAAGTGGAGGCGGCGGGTTGGTGTTGTTTAGAGGGCCAGGAGTAGAGGGCCCAGAGTGTCAGCGAATTGACTGCAATCGTGCCTTAATTTTAACGTCATCACCCAATCGAGCTATATAATTATGTGACCTGGTTGGAGGCATAATTTGACAAAAAACAAGAACGCCAGAGAATCGACAGACAGGCAGAAAATACGAAAAAAAACTTAGCCGTATGAAGAGCACAGGAACAGGAGTCATGATGGCTGCCGGAAAAAGAGGGCGCTAGCTAGCGGGACAAAGGGGAGGTTACCTACTTCCGGGAGGTTATCGGCCATAGTTGCTTTCGTTTTCTCCGCATAGGAGGATAGTAGTTTGCACAGGACAGGAATGTCAGACCCCTGCCGGAGTCTGCACTAGTTGGGTCACGGTTAAGTATGTGTAATTCAAATTTAGAGTTATGTTTTATCATGTAAAAGTGCAAATGTTTGTTCAAGTGTGGCTGCATGTGATGTAGCTTCGATGGACAGCAAGACAGAATCATGTACACCAACACCACATCTCCACACTACCTTAACTGTCATCTTTTTCTTCCAGTTCAGGTTTGCAGCAAGAAAACTGGTGTGTGTGTGTGCGGGTGTGTGTTTTGTCTGTGTATAGATATCTATGTCTACTTCACATGTAGAACACTGTTAAAAAAAGAAAAGGGCAGGAGCCCAGCCCAATGGGTGAAAGCAAGAAAAGTTTATTGAAAAATGTCATCCACTATCATAATCATCTTAGTTTCTCACATGTGCATGTACTGCACATGATGGCATTCAGACCACTGTTAACTATGACCATTTCAACACTGCATACACAAGTGAACAAAATCTTTTTAAGAGTCTGACTCATGTTATAATTCACTTCTCAATAATGGATGAATAGATGAAGAAAGTGTTCTGGGCATTCTCAAACCCAAATTGTACTCAAAGTGTGTCAGTCTGAGAACTCTTTAACACTGATGTTCATGGACTTTTCCCATATGTTATGGGAAATCAACAGTGCTGATGTTCATGGCCTTTTCAACCACATTTTTGCAGTTGGATGGATTTTTTTCTGTTGATTAATATATAATTTCCTTTCATCAATCATTTTATCTTCTTTTTTTTTCATGGTTTATCAGTGGCATTTTCCTAGCTACTGGCATGCTACATAAAGTGAAAGCAGCAAGGAAGAAAAATATAAACACTAACAAGTATTATTTCGATACTAAATAATAAATCAAAGATCAAAGACAAAGGCATTCTACAAAGCAAGTTTTAATCTACTTCATTCTGTTTATTCACATTTCCCTATGAAATTGTGTTCAAACTACAAACTAATGATTAGGGTAAAATGATCTAATCCTGACCGATTTTTCAATGATCAAAACCTGACTGATGTTTACATGTTACCATGCTTGCCAATGCTGATCTATTCATGCCAGCAGCTCAGGGAAACAGAATAAACAGAATATTATGACCAATCAGAACATCAGGAAAACCCGAGCTGTGATGTAGTGTGGTGCAGAAACAGTCCCTGTGTGTGTGAGTCACTGGATGACAGCTTGGGCAACACTTTGCTGTGAAGTCTGTGCACTGATTTAGCAAATGTCACAAGACCAGGTAAGAAACAGTTGATTTGCCAGCTTCATCTCACATGCCTATGAATAAAACAATATGTCTGGGAAGTAACAATGTCATGTTTCAGTTGGCTTCAAGGCTATTTCTATCCATGCAGTGACAAAGTTGGTCGAGGTTAGATCAACCATTTCAACTGGTTAATCTAATCCTGACCAGTTCAGATATGACAGGGTCTGTGTGTGTGTGTGTGTGTGTGTGTGTGTGTGTGAATCATTTCTATTTCATGTTTTATCTTGATTTTCCAGAATACTATGAAAACATACCAACACACTTGGATTATGCCTCTATGTGTGTGTTATGGTGTGTGTGACTGTGTGTGTGATTGCAGTGTGTACGTCTCTCTCTCCCTCCCTCCCACCATACCTCTGTCTCTCGTTCTCTCTGTATCATCCCTATCCTGATTTTTACACCTTGCATGCACACACACACACACACACACACACACACACACGCATTAACAACAATGGAGTGGACATCAAGTCAGCTGCCTCCAGGCAAACGGCCTGGAGCCCCTCCTACCCCCTTCTGTTGCACAGTTCCACATATTCACAACTCCAGTTGGCATTAGATCAAGATGGTCAGGTTTAGCTCAGGCAGGTCAGATTTAAATAAGGCACATACATATTTTTTTAACGGCATCTGTAGAACTAAAAATAGTGCAGTGAAACATAGTCTTACAAAAGTATTTGACTGTGTGAACCAAATAGGTATGCTGTTGGTCTACAGTAATGCCTTGAGAATTTGAGTAGTGATTGAATCGGTCAGGATTATATCACTTAACCTTAAGCGACACACATAATTCTGAGTTCAGAAACCTGGAAAACAAGGTTTAAATTTCATCAGGCTATTGGGCAAACAACTAAAATACTGACATTTCAGTCAGGTCTTCTTCACTAGAGCCAGTTCAATATTCAGTCTGTTCTACTCTGTTGCTGTGGAAAACAGCTTAGTATAAAAGAAAACAAAAGGTGAACTGAAAGATGGAGCTTTCAATATATGAGAATTACAATCACAAACTGCCAATGAATATTCAAAAACATAATAGAATCACGGTAAAAATCCTGAAAAAGTCACAAAATAGTGTCAACAGTTTGCTCACAAAATGACTGTAAATCCATCACAACACAGAGTGTCCCTGATAAATAACAAGAGCACTGGCCATGTCAGCCCCAGGGAAAATCATCACAGGATGAACATGTCATATATTTGATTTAAAAACATGTTTTGAACACAACCAATCTTGGAATGGACTTACATCAGTTGCCAATAACATTATAAAAATAGTTAAATCTGTCACATGTCAACAGGAATGTTGTTTACATTTCCTCAAAATTAGAATTTCTTCTAAAAAATCTGACTGAGGCAAACACTTACTGTGTCCAAATATACAGAGAATGCCTCTCAGATGAGAATAAAATACAGCCAGAAATAACAAAGCCAGTGATGCATCAAGGGTAGCCCAACCCCACTGCTGATTCACATCTCAGAAAATCCTTGCTCTTTACTTGCAACTGATGGTACTTTACGAGAAAATGGATGTGGGGCACATAGTGAATCTGTTACCTGAACCAGGTGTTTTCATGAAATCCTGATTTAGTCCATATATACCTTTGACATAGAGTTCTGACTGAAAGTCACAATCAAACTACTTGTGCTTTTGTCATAACCACACATAATCTGTTGTCATAACCACACATAATCTGTTGTCCAAGAAATGGGACAGGGATTGTGGGGGCCTCACTCTGAGTTGAGAAAACAGTCTGAAGAAACCAACTGTTTAGGTAAAGATCACTGAAGCAGGAAATTATGAATACAGTTTGTTGACATTCCAGTACATCATGTCCAGGCTGTCCTGAAAAGATGAGGAAGACAGATTGTTGGGGCGGCACAGGCAGCATCAGGGTAACAGCTTGCTGTGTTGGGAGATGGGTTGTCTCATATACTTCCAACACAGCTGGGATAACCAGCCTGAAATTTTGGGATGTCCTTTGTTTTTCCTTCAAAGCTGACTTTGCCATTTTAACCTTCCCCAACAGAAGTCCGGTACCCATTCACACCTGGGTGAAGTGATGAAAACTGGAATGACTTTCCCAAAGGACACACCACCATGCTGCAACAGGGCTGCAAACCCTGACAGCTGGTAAATACTGATGCCTCCTTCAGCTACTGATACTGATACTGGATCAGAAGTCCAGCACCTAATTCTTCCACAACACCTCTTCCCTTTACCTTAACTTGTAATGATAACCGCGTTGGGTTATGCTGCTGGTCAGGCATCTGCTTGGCAGATGTGGTGTAGCGTATATGGATTTGTCTGAACGCAGTGGCGCCTCCTTGAGCTACTGAAACTGAAACTAACTTGATGATTTAAGTGAAAGTTGAATGTCAGTCTGGTGCTCAAGCCATAATTCAACACGAAAAGCAATGAAAATGTTTGAGCAAGACCACATAAAAAAACACTAACACAGAGTAATGCAGCCTGTGATATATATCCCTGTCATGCCGCAGAAACTGAGTAAAGTGCTAGATACGGAGGTGTTCAGAAAGGGGATAAGCTGCAGGACTGTGTTACACTCCATCCATTTCTGGGACTTTGCTGGGCATATGGCTTTCATTTTGATAAAATGCATTCAAAAACAAAATGATAGCTACTTGTAATGATACATGTGGCTAAAACAGTTCTCCTGCATACTAAATCTTTCCCATCCTCTTCCCACAAAGACTGCAATTCAGACAAAATTTCACTCCCAATGTGATGTTGAAAATAATGCACCATGTCTCAAAGCCCATAACTTAGAATAAACATCAAGCAGACTAGCTATTGCCTCACACTACTGCTGAATACTGGCTAAATCAAAACATGAAGGGCGAATAAAACGTGAAGAAACATACAACAATAAAAAGTTAGCAGTTCACCATTTTAGTAAGAGATGATGGGAACAAAGAAACAAACCCAAAATTGTGGTATACTAAAACTGAAGGTTCAGAAACTTAATGCAAGCAGTAATGAAGCAGACTACATTTCATTGTTGCAGACATTGCATTTTTATAGTTTAACAAGAAGCAATCAAAGAGAACAACACAAAATAGCACATTGTTTAACTAAAGAGCTGAAGCTTGGCACAAAATCGAAAAAAAGACACATAAGACTCCCCCACCCCCACCCCCCCCAATAAACAAACTATTCTGACTGTGGCAAATGGCCACTTGTTTCTTCTCAGTGCATAAGTTAAGGGCTGTCTGTGATGACAGCATTTCAGTGAAATTTTGCAGTCAGGAATGCTGGCCACATAAACAAGCTTCAGAAATAAAAAGAAAAACAGATCTGGGATGGTTGACATTCTGGAAGTCAACATGGCCTGACCAGATTACATTATAACATCTTGATGAAAAGAAAACTCCCCTCAAAACAAACATACAAAAAACATTCCACCAACCAGAAGCTGGAAGGAGACAAACAGAAAGACAGTGATCAAGGATCTATGAAGCATGTAGCAGCACATACCTGAAGTACCTTATATTACATTATATAAGGAGACAGCTTGTTGCCAATTTGTGTATGTCCCAAATATCAGGTCACGGAACAAGCTATAGCAATGATGAAAACAAAGATGCAATTAAGCCGGTTGGTTAACAAATCTCTATACACAAATAAGCCGGTTGGTTAACAAATCTCTATACACAAATAAGCCGGTTGGTTAACAAATCTCTAAGCAGTCAATTCCAGCAATGGGACAAAGCAAATCACATGGTGACAAAACACACTACTCTGGTCATTATCCCACCAAATGAAAAACCAACCAATTAATCCCGATTTACACAAGCAGACTCCATCAGCTACAATAAACACATGCATTTTTATCCTCCAGTCAATTCAACACGACAGCAGTTGTAACAGAGCAACATCCTTATACACTGTACACAAACAGTTATCTGCTGCCAGCAATAACAATAACAGTGACTGTGCAGATGAAGGCATCTCTGTTACTTAACAGTTAAAGAGCACTCATTTCTATTGACCATCATCATATATGTTAATGAGATTTACACAAACCTTCAATTGTACCATGAATGTGTGTGTGTGTGTGTGTGTGTGTGTGTGTGTGTGTACACATGTGCGAGTGTACATGTGCACTGTGTGTGCGAGTATTGGCAAAATAGGGGGTTGTTTTAACATGAAAAAAAGCTACAACTTCACATAATTTTGACAGCTAAAAAAGCATTTACATAACTGATGAATGTGAACAGCAATTTCTTTTTATTGAGAATCATACAGGATTTAAGGCAAATGATTTAGATAATTCAGACACACAATTAAGGAACAAATTCATAAATAAAAGATTCCAAATATATCAAATTCTGGCAATAAATGGTTAATTTATTCATGACAACGGAAATTTTACAACTTTGTGCATGGAATGAAAAGACTAAGGGCATGACAGAATGTTTCTTAATCAAACAGGAGAAAATTACTGCAACACTGCATATTACTTGTTTTGTCAACAAGATTTATTTCTGTGTCTCAAAACTGGTTGATTATTATGTGATAGCAAATGGAAATTCCTCCACCTAAAAAATGCTTTTACACTGGTATAGAAAAGTGCAAGAGCCTTTTATAAAATACATTAACTCTGTGCAGAGCATAAGTTTAAATATCTGGTCTGTTTTCTTGGCAACATCTGAAAATGATCAACTGTCTGCAGTTTTACAAAACTATTGTGTTTATGTGGTAAACATGTTTCACTAATGACAGATGCAGGTAATAGGTTTCCCTCTCTTTTTTTTTCTTTACAGTGTCTGCAATGGTAAAACCTGTGTGTGATTAATTAAAGAGTTCTAGAAGATCAAAATATGCAGCCAAAATCAAACAGCCACAACAATTTTACAGTTTACTGTAACCCCCTCACACCCCACCAAAAAAATCCCCCCCCCCCAAAAAAAAAACAACAACAACAAAACAACAACCCAAAACTTAATCAGAAGTACTAAGCACTGAAAGGAAATAACATTGCCTTTATGATGGCCATACAACCCTTGCTACCTGAACAACTAGAAACTGCAGTGAGACAGAACTACAAGCTGAGGTGCTCTTGTTTTCATGATATTATCCTTTCACTGGATGAGCAAGAAGCTGCAATGATGCAACAGATGAGGATGTGGTGGCAGCTTGATCAGAAATCGTCCATCTGAGGGTTATGCAGACACTTGATGATAGCTTTTGTGGCTGCTGCAGCTGCTAGAGCAGCATAGGGAATCCACTCCCGGTTGTGCTGACCATTGATATAGTCTGACACACCTCGAACAAACATGAAACTGTCTTTGCGATTACCAACAATAGACTCAAGGACCTGATCAAACTCCATGTCACATGCAACAATGCTGTAGTGACTGGCAAATTCGTGGCGAGACATCTCGTTGCGTATGGGTCTTCCTGCTCCCATCACCCCATAATGCACAGCAGGAACATCCATGCGTCGAGGAACTCCACCACGAGGCTCTGGGTGTTGTACCTCAATCACCTGATCAACACAGTGTCAGATGTAAAACAGTGTTTTTTTCCTGTTAAAAATGAAACATTTCAGAAAACATGTACACTTGCTTATAAACAGTGACACACTGATACACATCCACACTCACTTGTTCTTACATGCTAACACACACACACACACACACACACACACACACAAGAGATATCATCACTGATGCTTAGACCAGCCAACCACACAAGGCCATATTGGGTTTTAAATCACAATCAATATCTATGCTAAAGAATCTGGAAAAAGAAAATCTGGCATGAGTACGGTCATATTCATACACACCGACCTTGGATATGCCTCTGAACATTCTGTCAGTTTTTGTTTTTTCTAACCAAGGGTAATTAAACCAACCTGTACACAAATACAGTTATCCATAAAACACAAAGTTATATGTTTAAAATAGTCATACAAAATCAAAAACATCAGCAGGAAAATTCACACATCCTAGGTGAAACAAAGGAATGCAACACAAAGAGTGCCCAATTATCAAGTCCAGAAAAAGGAAAAAAACAAGAGGCACAGCCTTCAAGACTCACTTGTACTTCGTGCTTTATCCAGTTAAGGAATTATGAGCAGGAAAAAAAGAGATTTAAAAAATCACTGAAAAGTGCTCTGTATTAAATATGATATATAAAATAAGCTTGGAAGAAAAAAGAAAAAGAAAAAAAGGCATGCGAGCGGGATCGAACCATGCATGTTCAGTTCCAAAGCAAGCAGACTAATCCCCACTACTACGGCGCATTCATGTCATTTGGCTGAATTTAATATTTAATGCAATGTTGATGTTTTCTTCTTCATGCAATAAACAGATGTGACTGTAGAGGACGTAATAATGCCATTTAAACCATGTTTTTTGTGTGTTTCATTATATCTCAATCATCCTTTCATTTTGGCGGTAAAGGAGATGTTGCCATCGCTTCAAGCACATCGCAACACATGGAAGATCATTAGATCTGCAAGAACCAGTCTACAACGGGCTGAAAGAAACGATTGATTCAATTTTTCTTTTATGTTTATTCCAATTAATTCAGTGTCCACTTTACAATATTTATATCCAGTGAACATGTCAATGGTGTAGTTAGTATCACTATGTGTTCTGTCCAGAATTTGTATTTCTTTCCTTTTAATTGAGAACAAGAAAAACGAGGTTTCTTTTCATACTATGTTTAACCCTCTGGATGGTTCAGGCACTGATTGGCGACTTTCTAGTTGAACACTTCAGGCACCGATCATCAACTTGTACGCTCAACGCCGCAGGCATCGATCAGCGACTTGTACACTAGTGTTACCAACCTCATTCTTTCTTTTTTTCATGAGACCACACAAGTTGGAAATGTTCACCGCATGTTTCAGGAGCATCTATTCTACATTTGAGTTTCAAGTTGACGCACGTTGTCGAATATTTCCAAACTTATCTAGCTGTTGGTTCCCAGAAAGCTTCAAATCTGCTGTTGTACGTCCACTCATCAAGAAACCATCCTTGGATCATAATTGTTTGAAAAATTATCGACCTGTCTCTAATCTGTCATTTTTATCAAAACTGCTAGAAAAGATCATATTGTCTCAGCTCTTAGCTCATCTGGAACAAAATGGTTTACTTAATTCCCACCAGTCAGCTCATAGACGTGGTCATAGTTGTGAAACAGCCCTTCTTAGAATAGTGAATGATTTGGTTTCGGGATTTGATGAGGATAAGATATCTGTTCTCGCTCTCTTAGATTTGTCAGCAGCTTTTGACACTATTGACCACTCTATCCTCTTGAACAGACTTAAAACTTCCTTTGGTATTCGTGACACTGCACTAGCATGGATCACGTCTTACCTGTCAGATCGTACACAGAAAGTGTGTGTAAATGGTAGATACTCTAGAGTATCTGCCTTGAAATATGGTGTCCCACAGGGGTCCGTCCTAGGTCCTGTTCTTTTCATGCTGTATGCGGCTCCTGTGTCGGATGTCATCAGTCATCATGCGATGTCGCATGAGAGCTTTGCTGATGACACACAACTTTATCAATCAGCTTCCATAGCTGAATTTGATGCACTGGTGACTCAAACACAGGAGTGCATTGCTCGCCTAAAGGACTGGATGACTCTCAACAAGCTGCAATTAAATGATGATAAGACTGAATTGATGATAACCTGTCCAAAGAAGTTTCGTCAACATCCTTCCTTTCCTGACTCTGTTCTGATCAATAGCCCACCTGCGTAGAATCAGCTCTACCCGCCACTATCTCTCAACCGATGCAACCAAGACACTTGTATGCTCTCTGGTTCTCTCAAGATTAGATTACTGCAACTCTCTTTTGGCCGGCCTTCCCAAATATCTGTTAGACAGACTCCAACGAATTCAGAATAATGCTGCCAGCCTCATTTGCAGAGCTTCTAAATTTGACCATGTTTCTCCTCTCCTTCAGTCTCTCCACTGGTTGCCTGTTTCTGATCGAATAGACTATAAGCTATCCACTCTGACATTTTCTGCAGTCAACAGATCTGGCCCCAAGTATCTTTCTGAACTCATCCATATCTATACCCCGTCTCGCCAGCTCCGTTCTTCCTCTGATACTCGACTTCTCAGGATACCTCACATTAGAAGTAAGACCTATTAACACAGATCGTTTTCTTTTCAATCGCCAAAGACGTGGAACAAGCTCCCTGATAACCTCCGTCATTCTGATTCCCTCGCATCTTTTAAATCTCGTCTCAAAACTCACCTTTTCCCTCAGCAATAAGTTCAATTGTGGCAGGTCCACTTCCTTTGCGTTAGCTGTGCTTGACTATGTGTGTATACATATGTATGTGTACATAACTACATGCATGTATATGAATGTGTATTGTGTGTGCGTGTGTGTGTGTTTATGTAAGTTTGTGCCTGCCTATGTGTGCGTATGTGTTAGGGTAGCTGTTAGATACACATGTATGTTAAAATGTATGTATGCAGTGTGTGTGTGTGTGTGTGTGTGTGTGTGTGTGTGTGTGTGTGTAGTCACATTTTGGTGTGTGTATGTAACAGATATGATGTGTTATGTTAACAAAAGCGTTTTTGTAAAGCACCTAGAGCAGATTTCTGGATAGTGTGCTATATAAGTATCCATTATTATTATTATTATTTCTCCAGTTGAAGCATGGCCAACCCTTCTGGAAACAAACAAAAAGGTGTTTACAACACTACAGAGGCACTGCAAATGAGTTTAGATGATAATTTGCCCGCTGGAGTGCCGGTTGCTGACAGAGACAGTGGAGAAGAATTCACCAGACCGGTCGAGAATGATTGACAAGTGACACAAAGACATTTGATAATGTACAAAGACATTAGTGAAAGGAGCCATACGGTGTGTGTAGTGTTTGTGTTTCCAAATAGGATGTGGTGTTTTTTGTATTTTTTGTGTGTGCTTTTGTGTTTCTTTTGCTATATCAAATTGACACAAATATATTATTCAATAATGTATTTGTGAAAGGAACCATGAAACTTTCCAGTTTTGCAACATACAGTGTGTGGTGGTGGTGTTTTCCCTGATGGAATGCTGGTGTGACTGTGTGTGTGTGTTTGTGTGTGTGTTCTTCTCATTCCTGCACATAGGTGAGTGCACATTTCATTACAGTGTGTTATGTCTATGTTTCCAGTTGTATTTCCCAGTCTGTTTGTTCATTTTTACTTGAAATGGTGTATTTCATGTTGAAAACAGCTACAATATGTGAGAACTACTCAAAAGTACATACTTTTTCATTTTCATCAAATGATATCAAAATTCAGTCAATATGTTCATTCAAATAAACATGCTTATCATAATTTGCATTTGTTGCCCTTTAAAAGGAGCTATGAATGAAGAAGACTGAATGAGTAGAAGCGAAGTTATGGCAGTTTAAAATGGGTTGGTGGTGACACAGTTTTCCCTCTCCTGCACAGCTGGTTTAAACAGAAGTGTACTGCTGCTCAGCTGGTTTGTACAGCAATGAAAGAGTTAAGCCAAATTTGGTACTGGCAAACAAAGTGATGGAGTCTCCTGTAAGACCGACGGATGAGTAGGCAGGCAGGTTTATGTCGGTGTGTGTCCTCATATGGGAGAAGAGGCCGATTCTGGATGCGCAGCACTTCCCACAGGTGTTGCAAGGGAAAACGTCTCTAGAAGTTGAGCCCTGCTTCCTTCGCTCACATTTTCTTAATGGCCAGCGTTCTCTTGTTTTCAAATGTCTTTATGCCAGTAGTTCCAGAGAAAACGGCAATGTCAAAGTTTACCACAAACACACAGACATACACATAGACGCACACAAACAACCGAACACTGGGTTATAAAACAGACTCACTTTGTTTACACAAGTGAGTCGAAAAGAGAGAGAAAAAAATCAAGACCAGAAAAAGGTGGACAGAAAAAAAAGGAAGAGATGGCAAGAACAAAGGAAAAAGCTAAAAACAAACAAAATGATGGTTGAGCAGAAAGCTTTAGTCAAATTAGTGCATAATTTCCTGAAAATGGGGATACTATTTTTAGCTGGAAGACCACAACCTCCCCCTCCCTCCACATCCCCCATGAGAGTACACTCACATGCACAAACACATTCACAGACATTCACATGAACATATTCACACTCATATACACAAACATATTCACAGATATTCACACACACACACACACACACAAATATATATTCACATTCACACTCACAAACATAAACATACACACACACACACACAGAGATATTCACATATAAACATTCACAGACAATCACACTCACATACCCGAACATATACACAGACATTCACACACACACACACGCACACACACAGAGATATTAACATGCACATATAAACATATTCACAGACATTCACACTCTCACACACAAACATTCACACTTACACACACAAACATATACACCAACATTCACACTCGCACACACAAACATATTTGTATTTGTATTTCTTTTTATCACAAGTGATTTCTCTGTGTGAAATTCAGGCTGCTCTCCCCACGGAAAGTGCATCACTACACAACAGCGCCACCCCCTTTTTTTTTTCCCTGCGTGCAGTTTTATTTGTTTTTCCTATCGAAGTGGATTTTTCCACAGAATTTTGCCAGGAACAACTCTTGTTGCCGTGGGTTCTTTTACGTGCGCTAAGTGCATGCTGCACATGGCACCTCGGTTTATTGTCTCATCCGAATGACTAGCGTCCAGACCATCACTCAAGGTCTAGTGGAGGGGGAGAAAATATCGGCAGCTGAGCCGTGATTCGAACCAGCGCGCTCAGATTCTCTCGCTTCCTATGTGGACGTGTTACCTCTAGGCCATCACTCCACATATACACAGATATTCACACATACACACAATAAAGTATACATAGACACACAATAAGGTATACACAGACACACACACACACAAACAAGTACAAAGACATTCAAACATTTAGTGTTGTATCATCTGACAGAGTATAATAATTTGATTTGAAAAACAGACAGGTGCAATAGCTGAGTGGTTGAAGCGTTGGACTTTCAATATGAAGGTCCCTGGTTTGAATCTCGGTGACGGCACCTGGTGGGTAAAGGGTGGAGATTTTTCCAATCTCCCAGGTCAACATACGTGCAGACCTGCTTGTGCCTGAACCCCCTTTGTGTGTATACGCAAGCACAAGATCAAATATGCATGTTAAAGATCCTGTGATCCATGTCAGCATTCGGTGGGTTAAGGAAACAATGTGTGTGTGTGTGTGTGTAGAAGATGAGGTATGTGTGTGTATGCATGTCTACACTGTGGGAGCAACAGAATATTGGAACATGCAGGTGTGAATATATATATATATATATATATATATATATATGTGTGTGTGTGTGTGTGTGTGTGTGTGGGAGTGGGGAATATGGGCGTATGTGTGTCAACACATATTAGATAGGTGCTTCAATTTGATAAAAAAAAAATTATATATAAATATACACAAACACAAAAGTCTGCATCTGTAATGAAAATGACAGTTTTTGTTGAAAGAGAAGTTCTAAGGGGAAATGCACTAAGCCCTGCATGATTCAATATATTCATAAATGTTGATCAGTTCCGACATACCAATTCACCAATTGTTCTCAAAATAAAAGTATCTCTTGTCTTTTATAAGCTGATGACTTAGTACTGTTTTCAAAAACTAAATGTGGCCTACAGCTAAAACTAAACCAGTTAAGACAAATTGTAAACAGTAGGCAAAACATACTGTTTTGACATACTGTAAACAGAGACAAAACAAAAGAAGTCATATTTTCAAAATCAGAATCAAGAGCTCAAATATATTTCAAATGTGGTACAGAAGTCATAGAAACAACTGAATAGTATAAACACCTAGGAAGACGACAAATATCCCTTAACCTTAAAAGTGATCAGTAAAATCATAAAATTTAGGTTACACATTATACAAGCATGCCAAAAAAAACAACCCAAAAACCTTTAAACTTGTATATGATGATATGTTCACAAACGAGATAAAACAGCGAACACTTGCATTCTCAGAATGATATTTAAACACCTTGGTTTAGGACAGATTTGGAATAATCAGTTCACAATCAATGTTCACAGTCTTAGTCACATCATAAATGAACTAGAATAAACTAGAATACAAATGTTTTACTTTGGAAGAGAAACAAATCTGAAAATATTTCAAAATTACAATTCTATAATAAAATTACTAATGAATACAGAACCAAACCTTACTTGCTTGAAGGATATCTTAGTTATAATCAAAAACAGTCACTGTGCGAATAAAAAATATCCTGTCACGACCTTGCAAAAGAAAAGGATCATCCCAAAGAAATGAGACAAAGCCTGCAATGTCAAACAATTGGAGATGAATTCAGATTTCTTGGATAACTGCGGAATATACAAAGAACTATGAGAAGAATTCATTCACAAAATTCAACAAAAATACCTTCCTACTACTAATAAAACCAATCAGCTCATACTAGAAGACAAAACTTGTAGGAATGCTGGGAAAATTTATTTATTGCTGCTGCCAGAAGAGTCATTGCATGAGGAATAAATCAATTTCTTGTTCTATTTTGTTTTAACTACTGCCAACTTAACTTAATGAGTGTGGCATGTGTGTTCATGTCTTATCAATATTGTTAAGGTTTAACTGACAAATAAATTTGATTCTGAATCACACACATACACTCCATCCCCTGACAGCCAAGCAACAGCTCAATTCCCTTGAAGCAATAGAAAGAATGGACTCTCACCTGGTTATCTCCAATGTTCATGTACAGGCGATCAGTCTCTGGCAGAGGCCGCTCATAATTTGCTTCCTGCGCCTTCAACAGTTGCTGCCCTTCTTCAATGTATCTTTCCCAGGGGGCGTAGTCAGGACTGGCTTCCCTTGTTTCCCTGATGCGGTCGACGATGCGTTGAAGTTCAAAGTCACGAGGGGCCCAGGTTTTCGTAGGGTAGCTGATCATTCCATCCTTATCCTGCAAGTAAAGATGGTTTGTTGCTGCTACCAGGTCTTTATGGCAGAGAAAAAGACAACAGAAAACACCTGATCTCAGAGAAATAAATTTACTAAGTATGTTTTAATATCCTCAGTATTTTCTCTTCAATACACCAACATGTGCTGTGGGATCTTTAACATGTGTTCTTGACCTTTTGTTTGTGCATACACAAGACGAAGATTAAGGCACTAGCAGGCCAACACATATGACATGGGAGAACACAGAAATCTCCACGCTTTAGCCACCAGGAGCTGACACCGAAGACCTTCAGACTGAAAATCCACTCAGCTATGGCACCCATCATTTTATTATCACATGCTGTCTAAGCAACATAAAAATTTCTTTTCCATACCAGTCACCATGTTGAAGTGGTTAGTGCCATGGACTAATGGCTGGAAAGATGCGTGTTTGATTCCTAGAGGAGGTGGTTTTTTTTCGACCTGTGGTCGGTTTTTACCAAGAGTTAAGTGTGCTCTGGGCTTACATGGAGAGACTGGGACCACACAGCTGAGTATCATCCACTTCACGGATGTGTGTTTGGGTGTGTTGCTCTAATTCCCTTACCAACACTGCAAGTGTCTCTATCTCTTAGGCCTGGTTAATGAAGGGATATCATTATGAAAGGAAGCGTAGTGTGCAGCCTTGTCCAGTCGTCCAAAACCTAATGGACATCCATAGCAACATCATCATTCTCGCCATCCTCCTCCATCATCAATGAAAAAAAAAGTCCAAATTTCTGTGGCCTTTCATGCCCTCCTGTCATGGTGACCTCAGTTTCGACCACCCTCCACTTCTGAGCTTGGGAAGAGTCCTATCAAGGTCTTCAGTGTTGGCAGATTCATGGGGGAGTACTGTAGGAGGGATGTGTTGGTGACCTCCACCCTGGCTGAACACTCACTCAAATGATGTAACAGCAAAAACAAAAAAACAAAAAAAAAGTTTCCTTTCCATGAATTCATGACTGCCAAAGTCAGCATGCAGTTAGCATGTGTCAACTGTAATATCAAATATTTCAAATAAACAGGAAGAAACAGAATCTCACTCCAGCCAATTCTAAGACCTACTACTTAAACAGCAACAGAAGAAGAAACTGCTTTAGACACTGACCTGAGTCATTTTTTCACAGTAGTAGTACAGGTTCCGTTGGGCGTCACACTTGCTGAAGATGATGTCGCCCAGGCGAGGATGTCTGTAATAGTCAGCAAACTGCGGCACTCCCCCCGCCACCCCCACAATGAACACATGCTCTATGTTCTGGAAGGAGCCTGGGAAAGAGAAAAAAAAAGATTATTCATTGTTTTTAATACAAAGATTGATTTGTTACCAATGATACTGTAAGATATCAGGGCCTGGATTTATCATTGTCTCTCTCACTTTCTCTCTATTATCTCTCTCTCTCTCTCTACACACACACACACACACAAACACACATTGATTGTTTTCATTCACGAAAAAAAAAAAAAGTATAATTGATTGGAATAACAGGCACATATTAATCATATACAATAAGCATAATGTATTTCTATCTGTCACAATCCTCTTCACACCCACGCATTGAGAATGTGCATGCATGACATCTGCATGTGTGTGAATTTACATGCATAATATATATATATATATATATATATATAGAGAGAGAGAGAGAGAGAGAGAGATTATATATATATATATATATATATATATATATATATATATATATATATATATATATATATGTGTGTGTGTGTGTGTGTGTGTGTGTGTGTGTGTGTGTGTGTGTGTGTGTGTGTGTTGTGTGTGTGTGTGTGTGTGTGTGTGTGTGTTGTGTGTATGAGTGTGTGAGGAGGAGGAGTCGGAGGATGAGGGGATGGGAGAGAAGAGAGTGGGCAGACAGATTAACAAGACAGACAGGGCAGACAGATGAACAAGACAGACAGGGCAGACAGACGAACAAGACAGACAGATGAACAGATGAACAAGACAGACAGGGAAGACAGATGAACAAGACAGACAGATGAACAGATGAACAAGACAGACAGGGAAGACACATGAACAAGACAGATGAACAGATGAACAAGACAGACAGATGAACAAGACAGATGAACAAGACAGACAGGGCAGACAGATGAACAAGACAGATGAACAGATGAACAAGACAGACAGGGCAGACAGACGAACAAGACAGACAGATGAACAGATGAACAAGACAGACAGGGCAGACAGACGAACAAGACAGACAGATGAACAGATGAACAAGACAGACAGGGAAGACAGATGAACAAGACAGATGAACAGATGAACAAGACAGACAGGGCAGACAGACGAACAAGACAGACAGATGAACAAGACAGACAGGGCAGACAGATGAACAAGACAGATGAACAGATGAACAAGACAGACAGGGCAGACAGATGAACAAGACAGATGAACAGATGAACAAGACAGACAGGGCAGACAGACGAACAAGACAGACAGGGCAGACAGATGAACAAGACAGACAGACAGATGAACAAGACAGACAGACAGTGCAGACAGATGAACAAGAAAGACTGATGAACAAGACAGACAGACAGGACAGACAGATGAAAAAGACAGACAGACAGTGCAGACAGATGAACAAGACAGACAGACAGGGCAGACAGATGAACAAGACAGACAGACAGACAGGACAGACAGATGAACAAGACAGACAGGACAGACAGATGAACAAGACAGACAGACAGACAGACAGGACAGACAGATGAACAAGACTGACAGACAGGGCAGACAGATGAACAAGACTGACAGACAGGGCAGACAGATGAACAAGACAGACAGACAGACAGGACAGACAGATGAACAAGACTGACAGACAGGGCAGACAGATGAACAAGACTGACAGACAGGGCAGACAGATGAACAAGACAGACAGATGAACAAGACAGACAGGACAGACAGATGAACAAGACAGACAGGACAGACTGATGAACAAGATGATAGACAGGACAGACAGATGAATAAGACAGATAGACAGATGAACACGAGACAGATGAACAAGACAGACAGATGAACAAGACAGACGGATGAACAAGACAGACATATGAATAAGACAGACAGATGAACAAGACAGACAGATGAACAAGACAGACGGATGAACAAGACAGACATGAATGAGACACAGATGAACAAGGCAGACAGATGAACAAGACAGATAGACAGACAGATGAACAAGACAGACAGACATGAACGAGACACAGATGAACAAGACAGACAGATGAACAAGACAGACAGACAGATGAACAAGACAGATAGACAGACAGATGAACAAGACTGACAGACATGAACGAGACACAGATGAACAAGAGAGACAGATGAACAAGACAGACAGACAGGACAGACAGATGAACAAGACAGACAGAGAGACAGATGAACAAGACTGACAGACAGATGAACAAGACAGACAGACAGATGAACAAGACAGACAGACAGACAGACAAGGCAGACAGATGAACAAGACAGACAGACAGACAGACAAGGCAGACAGATGAACAAGACTGACAGACAAATGAACAAGACAGACAGACAGACAGACAAGGCAGACAGATGAACAAGACAGACAGACAGACAGACAAGGCAGACAGATGAACAAGACTGACAGACAGATGAACAAGACAGACAGACAGATGAACAAAACTGCCAGACAGATAAACAAGACAGACAGACAGACAAACAGACAAGGCAGACAGATGAACAAGACTGACAGACAGATGAACAAGACAGACAGACAGATGAACAAGACAGACAGACAAAGGCAGACAGACGAACAAGACAGACAGACAGACAGACAGATGAACAAGACTGACAGACAGATGAACAAGACTGACAGACAGCAACAAGCCTCAAAGAAAGAAAAGAAAAAAAAATCAGCACAGACCCAGGAGCCTGGTGGTGATGCTGCCGGACGAGATCTGTGCGGCCCTGAAGTGACCGATCTGAGGCAGTTTGGTAGACACCACTTTGTGCTCACCTATGTAGCCAGTCGTGTACACGTTAGACTCGCCTGCACACAATCAGTCCTTCTTCATAAACAGACAATAAACATAATAATGAAGTAAACTTAAATTCAAACTTGATATTTAAACATGATAGTTAAATACAGGTAAACTACAATACTAACTTGGTACATAAACATGATAATAAAATACAGGTAAACTGTAATACAAACTTAGCACACATGCAAGCATGCACAGATGGGGATGGTGTTAATCAAGTTCAACCCTTTAATGCATAATCCTTTTATACATCATGGTTACATGAATACTTCAAATCAAGTCAGCCTGTGGGTGGTTTTCAAGATGAAGTCAACACCACCCAAAACAAAGAGTACAGCACACAGTGATCATGCAGCTTGTTTACACCACAATTGCTAAATTGCTAAGCAAGAAGGGAAACTAATCTTTCATTACAAACATCAAAATAACATTGTGAGTTGCTTCCCTTCACATCTTTCCCTTTCTTTAAAAGTTAAGTTTTGACAATTCGTAGAATTTTACAACTTTTACCTTTTTTTTTTTTTAAAGTGTCAAATCTCCAAATTTGCTTAATATTAATTTTAACTTTGATTTCCTTCAGCATTCACTTTCCTTTTCTTTTAATTGCAGTCTTTCTAAAGTGAACTGTTTATGAAAAACATAAAATTCTGCTGTTTTTCTTTCATGTAACTGAGATAAGACTTTCAACTTCAAATTCCATTTAACTCTAACGTCCTCACTAAACTTGAACAACTGACCACTGACCACCACTGACTATCGCTGAGTACCACTGACCACTACTGACCGATGGCTGGTGAAACTGACTGCTGACCATCACCCACCACTGCTGACTACTGTCTACTGCTGACCAGCACCCAAAACTACATGTATGATTAAACACACATACGTTTGGGGGAACACAGACCTGGTGGAACATTAGACCTGGTAGAACATTTGACCTGGGGGAACACAGACCTGGGGGAACATTAGAGCTGGGAGAACATAGACCTGGTGAAACATTAGACCTGGGGGAACACAGACCTACCAAAAACATTTTGGGGGGAACATATACCAGAGAGAACATAGACCTGGGAAACATAGACTGGGGGAACTTAGACCTTGAGAAACACAGACCTGGGGGAATACAGACCTGGTGGAACATTAGTCCTGGGGGAACACAGACCTGGTGGAACACAGACCTGGGGGAACATTAGACCTGGTGGAACATTAGACCTGGGGGAACACAGACCTGGTGGAAAACAGACCTGGTGGAACATTAGTCCTGGGGGAACACAGACCTGGTGGAACATTAGACCTGGTGGAACATTAGACCTGGGGGAACACAGACCTGGTGGAACACAGACCTGGTGGAACATTAGACCTGGGGGAACACAGACCTGGGGGAATACAGACCTGGTGGAACATTAGACCTGGGGGAACACAGACCTGGGGGAATACAGACCTGGTGGAACATTAGACCTGGGGGAACACAGACCTGGTGGAACACAGACCTGGTGGAACACAGACTTGGTGGAACACAGACCTGGTGGAACATTAGACCTGGGGGAACACAGACCTGGTGGAACATTAGACCTGGGGGAACACAGACCTGGGGGAACACAGACCTGGTGGAACATTAGACCTGGGGGAATACAGACCTGGTGGAACATTAGACATGGGGGAACACAGACCTGGGGGAACACAGACCTACCAAAAACGTTTTGGAGGGAACACAGACCAGACAGAACTTAGACCTGGGAAACAAGTCTAGGGAACACAGACCTGGGGAACACAGACCTGGGGGATCGGATGATCATATTCGAGTTTCCTATTGTTTTGAAGCTAAGACTGTATTCTTTAAGACCGTACTGTTAATAAAACGATTGCGGTGACAAGCAACGTGTTATCAGATGTTAAAGAAGATGTGTTGTTTTCTCTCTGTGGCCGCTGCCATCGCTCGGCACAGCACACACAGCTCTGCTGGTCTTTCTCCCTCCCTACAGCTGGTAACAGCTAGAGGCGCGACATGGAAGAGCACCCATGGTGCTTTGCGCTGCTATCTCTTCCAGGCCACAGTTCTAACCATCCCGGCTGCTGCGTGTTGTTTTTAATCGATGCCTTTCCTTCCCGAGTTGAACGCGGGATCAAGTTCGCTACTGCGATGAACTAAAAGTAAAGCGCTGAACACGTGTGTAAGGTCTGACTCCGCGTACATGTACACACAACAGCGCTACTGAGTTCAACACCCTGTTTCCTAGATTCTTGACTCAAAAAGTTTCATAGTTGGGTGATGACAGCAGATAAAAAAGATGACAAATGTCCACACACACAGATGTGCATATGCTAAAACTCACACAATAACTGGACACAATCCACCAGTTCATATGTGAGTATAGCAATCATGTGCTTACCCACATACCCACCCACACGCAGAGAAAAAGCTTTATATATCTTAACATTAACAGCCTATATCCATGACTGCAGTTGACCTAGCTGTGTCAGCATCTTTCCAAAAACTGCATATCTACTGTCACAGAACAATATAAGTTGAGAAATGCTTCATCACCATACATCTTCAAGACCACAACAAAACTAAACCAAAGTTGTT
Organism: Babylonia areolata; assembly: GCF_041734735.1. Classification (NCBI taxonomy): domain Eukaryota; kingdom Metazoa; phylum Mollusca; class Gastropoda; order Neogastropoda; family Buccinidae; genus Babylonia; species Babylonia areolata. Next base: position 6,006,317 of record NC_134890.1, read on the forward strand.
TACACAAAACCTACAGACATTTGAAAAAACAATTTTTGTATCATTCAGATGGGCACAATAGCCAAGTGGTTAAAGCGTTGGACTTTCAATCTGAGGGTCCCGGGTTCGAATCTCGGTGATGGCGCCTGGTAGGTAAAGGGTGGAGATTTTTCCGATCTCCCAGGTCAACATATGTGCAGACCTGCCAGTGTCTGAACCCCCTTCGTGTGTATACGCAAGCAGAAGATCAAATAAACACATTAAAGATCCTGTAATCCATGTCAGCGTTTGGTGGGTTATGGAAACAAGAACATACCCAGCATGCACACCCCCAAAAGGGCAGTATGGCTGCCTACAAGGTGGGGTAAAAATGGTCCTACATGCAAAAGCTCACTTGTGTACATACGAGTGAACGTGGGAGTTGCAGCCGATGAATGCAGAAGAAGAAGAAAGAAGACATGCTAGGTATCCCTGCACAACAGTAACGACCCCTTAAAAAAAATAGTTCAAACATTACATACAGGTATGTGTGTGCATACAACTTTCAACATAATGTATGCACACACAAATGCATATAGTAACCAACCACATGCACACACAGACACACCTTTATAAACAGGTCATACATATATGCTAATGAACAGATTTTACTTACCAATAAAACAACACACACATTCTTGTGTGCAAAGTGTCCCACAACTGTATCATGCACCTACCTTCAGTTTTGTATCTGACATAGGTGGTTTTGTTCTCCATCATAGCATCAACGGCCACTTTTTCATGATAGAGGGCAGTGATGATGGCGATGGTCGGCTGCTGGTTGGCAGCAATGGTGGGCATCTGCTTCACCATCTGAACCTCTGCCAGCAGAGATAAAACACATCACACACCTCTGCCAGCAGAGATAAAACACATCACAAACCTCTGCCAGCAGAGATAAAACACATCACACACCTCTGCCAGCAGAGATAAAACACATCACAAACCTCTGCCAGCAGAGATAAAACACATCACACACCTCTGCCAGCAGAGATAAAACACTTCACACACCTCTGCCAGCAGAGATAAAACACATCACAAACCTCTACCAGCAGAGATAAAACACATTACACACCTCTGCCAGCAGAGATAAAAAACATTACACACCACTGCTACCAGAGATAGAATGTTACACACCTCTGCCAACAGAGATAAAAACACATTACAAATAGAGACACCCCTGCCAGCAGAGATAAAAACACATTACAAATAGACACCCCTGCCAGCAGAGATAAAAACACATTACAGCAGAGATTAAACACAATGTTACAAAATGGATAAAGGAGTTGGAAGAGAAAATAAAGACAAAAAGGGACATATACAGAGAAAAAGGAAGAGAGGACTGGAGACAGTCACAGAGAGACAGAAAGGAAGAGAGGACTGGAGACAGTCATAGAGAGACAGAAAGGAAGAGAGGACTGGAGACAGTCATAGAGAGACAGAAAGGAAGAGGGGACTGGAGACAGTCACTGAGAGACTGAGAAAGGAAGAGAGGATTGGAGACAGTCATAGACAGAAAGGAAGAGAGGACTGGAGACAGTCATAAAGAGACAGAAAGGAAGAGAGGACTGGAGACAGTCATAGAGAGACAGAAAGGAAGAGAGGACTGGAGACAGTCATAGAGAGACAGAAAGGAAGAGAGGACTGGAGACAGTCATAGAGAGACAGAAAGGAAGAGAGGATTGGAGACAGTAATAGAGAGACAGAAAGGAAGAGAGGACTGGAGACAGTCATAGAGAGACAGAAAGGAAGAGAGGACTGGAGACAGTCATAGAGAGACAGAAAGGAAGAGAGGACTGGAGACAGTCATAGAGAGACAGAAAGGAAGAGCATTGGAGACAGTCATAGAGAGACAGAAAGGAAGAGAGGACTGGAGACAGTCATAGAGAGACAGAAAGGAAGAGAGGACTGGAGACAGTCATAGAGAGACAGAAAGGAAGAGAGGACTGGAGACAGTCACTGATAGACATAAAGGAAGAGGGGACTTGAGACAGTCATAGAGAGACAGAAAGGAAGAGAGGATTGGAGACAGTCATAGAGAGACAGAAAGGAAGAGAGGATTGGAGACAGTCATAGAGAGACAGAAAGGAAGAGAGGATTGGAGACAGTCATAGAGAGACAGAAAGGAAGAGAGGACTGGAGACAGTCATAGAGAGACTGAGAAAGGAAGAGAGCATTGGAGACAGTCATAGAGAGACAGAAAGGAAGAGAGGACTGGAGACAGTCACTGAGAGACAGAAAGGAAGAGGGGACTGGAGACAGTCATAGAGAGACTGAGAAAGGAAGAGAGCATTGTAGACAGTCATAGAGAGACAGAAAGGAAGAGGGGATTGGAGACAGTCATAGAGAGACAGAAAGGAAGAGAGGACTGGAGACAGTCATAGAGAGACAGAAAGGAAGAGAGGACTGGAGACAGTCATAGAGAGACAGAAAGGAAGAGAGGACTGGAGACAGTCATAGAGAGACAGAAAGGAAGAGAGGATTGGAGACAGTCATAGAGAGACTGAGAAAGGAAGAGAGCATTGGAGACAGTCATAGAGAGACAGAAAGGAAGAGAGCATTGGAGACAGTCATAGAGAGACAGAAAGGAAGAGAGGACTGGAGACAGTCATAGAGAGACAGAAAGGAAGAGAGGACTGGAGACAGTCATAGAGAGACAGAAAGGAAGAGAGGACTGGAGACAGTCATAGAGAGACAGAAAGGAAGAGCATTGGAGACAGTCATATAGAGACAGAAAGGAAGAGAGGACTGGAGACAGTCATAGAGAGACAGAAAGGAAGAGAGCATTGGAGACAGTCATAGAGAGACAGAAAGGAAGAGAGGATTGGAGACAGTCATAGAGAGACTGAGAAAGGAAGAGAGCATTGGAGACAGTCATAGAGAGACAGAAAGGAAGAGAGGATTGGAGACAGTCATAGAGAGACTGAGAAAGGAAGAGAGCATTGGAGACAGTCATAGAGAGACAGAAAGGAAGAGAGGACTGGAGACAGTCACTGAGAGACAGAAAGGAAGAGGGGACTTGAGACAGTCATAGAGAGACAGAAAGGAAGAGAGGACTGGAGACAGTCATAGAGAGACAGAAAGGAAGAGAGGACTGGAGACAGTCATAGAGAGACAGAAAGGAAGAGAGGACTGGAGACAGTCATAGAGAGACTGAAAAAGGAAGAGAGGACTGGAGACAGACATAGTTTGTCGGGTGGCTAATGGTAACCCTTACCCTGGCAGGGAGGGTTGGTTATTTTTCAGTTATTTTCATGTGTGTTTTTATGTCAGAAATCATAATCTACCTGTCTGCCAAGTTTGAATTACAGTGTAAATGCAGGGGGAGGGTAAACATAGGCCATTTTTTTCTTCTTTCGGCCCTAAGAATAACTTTTGGGGGTATATGTACTTGAAATGGCACTATATCCATATATTTAAACACAGTTAAATTCTCTATGTCTACAGAAAGAAATTTGAATGAGCTATTCCTTGAAAGACATCAAAATTGGATTAGTGTCATAACAGCTTGTCACGTGATCAAATACATCCGGTGTACTGAAAATGCTAAAACGCCAGCAACCTGGTAACTGGATGAAGGATTTCTTTATCAGTGTGAGCTAACTGCTGGCATAATTAGGCAGTACATTTGAATAGATTTGTGTTAAAATATGTAGTATTGCATCTAATCAGTCTAATTTACATGGTTTATGTCTCAGCCGATCACAAGGGCCACAATGTAAATGAAGCAGGGTGTTTTTTTTCTTTTCTTTTTCCAGTGCATTCTTATGAAATAAGTCACACTCTATATCAATCTGACAGGGGTTTATTTGTGGTTTAAATGCAGGAGGAGAATATACATGAGAAATATTGAATTTGGTATGTTCACAAAATCTGCACAAAGTCTGAAGGTTACATAAAGTTTGCAAAGAGATTAGATGATGCATTGTACTTATTTCACTTTTAAAAATGCCAGACATGTTCTTCACTGTCTTCACTTTCATCATCCCTGGTCCTTTGCCCTGTAACAATCTGTGAGTGGATCACATCACTGTCAGTCCCACTTGTTTGAATGGGGACATCAGACATGTCTGTCATGGATGGTCAGGTCATCATCTAGGTCTGAGTCTGTCGTTTTTAACTCTCATGAGATGTGCCGATGACTAGACATCAGCACTCTGTCACCTCAAAACGAAGTGCCTAGGCTTGAACATCTGCTGAACATTGTGTTGTTGTTTTTTGTTCGTTTGTTTTTTTTACACTAAGCGACGTTCAAATAAAGGGAAACTACTGAGGCTTTTAGAGTGCCCATTTTCCTACATGCAGTTCTTTCCCTTTGACTCATCATTTAAAAAAAACCCTACTTTTCAGTGTTGTTTTGGCACATGTCAAAGGTAACTTTCTCAACCAAAATGGTGGAGCACCAGTACTAGCTCATGAGAAGCAATAAAATTTGGCAATATAATTTGTGTAAAATGCAAATCTGTGAGCTGCACAATGCTTCCTACAGTCATGATGAGACTTTTTTTTTCACTTTTCATCTGCCTGTGTCTTGGTCACACCTGACAAGTACATGTGTACTGCAAACTTAAACCACAATGTCACATGGAAACCAATGCTGGATTGAACATACATGTTCAAGTGCCACTTTTAGGAGAAAACAACACAGTGCACATGTACTCAAATGCAAAGCAATTTGCTGGTGCAACTGACTGCAAAAGGATGTGCAATGCAGTCTTGATGCCTTGAACAGCATCAATGTTTTACACTTTGAAAATGATCCTCTATAATCCAAGTAATCAATAAAATATAAATTTGTGTCCAACCAATAAACTTTTCAAAAATCATATTACACTCACAGTTGTACACTAACTGTAAACACCTTTGCAAAAAAAAATCACAATGAAAGATGCAATGGAGCTGTCTATACTACATGTGCAAAATAATGAAGAGTACAGCTGCCAAATGTCCAAATTGCCATCGCACAGAGAGAGAGTGAGAGAGAGAGAAAGAGAGAGAGAGAGAGAGAGTTACACAGCACAAGTCTGCTAGACCTGACTTTAAAGACAAAAAGTACATTTTGGAAACAGGCAATGACAAAACAAGCAAAAATGAAAGATAACAGAAAGAACACACCAAACAACATCAGCTAGCTACAAAAATATAGAAATGCAATTAACAACATGAAACCTGCATGAATAGTAAAGACATCTGTCAACAGGAAACATATCAAAATGCCACTAAATATTTCCATCCCCACTCCAGCAACTGATCTATCAACAAGTTAACCTCCCTCTTCCCATGCCTGCCCAACTGATCTGACTATCAAGTTCACCTTCCTCTTCCCATGCCCGCCCAACTGATCTGACTATCAAGTTCACCTCCCTCTTCCCATGCCTGCCCAACTGATCTGACTATCAAGTTCACCTTCCTCTTCCCATGCCTGCCCAACTGATCTGACTATCAAGTTCACATCCCTCTTCCCATTCCCGCCCAACTGATCTGACTATCAAGTTCACCTCCCTCTTCCCATGCCTGCCCAACTGATCTGACTATCAAGTTCACCTTCCTCTTCCCATGCCCGCCCAACTGATCTGACTATCAAGTTCACCTCCCTCTTCCCATGCCTGCCCAACTGATCTGACTATCAAGTTCACCTTCCTCTTCCCATGCCCGCCCAACTGATCTGACTATCAAGTTCACCTCCCTCTTCCCATGCCCGCCCAACTGATCTGACTATCAAGTTCACCTCCCTCTTCCCATGCCCGCCCAACTGATCTGACTATCAAGTTCACCTCCCTCTTCCCATGCCTGCCCAACTGATCTGACTATCAAGTTCACCTCCCTCTTCCCATGCCTGCCCAACTGATCTGACTATCAAGTTCACCTCCCTCTTCCCATGCCCGCCCAACTGATCTGACTTTCAGAAAAATAGCTGTTGGGTCCTCAATCTTCAATTATCACTGTGCTGTATATCCAAACGTCGCTTACCTGTTTCACCTGTCTTTTCGTCCAACACCTGGCGTACAAATCCACCCTGCTCCATTTCACGGATCAGCTCCCGGGACTGCAACTCCCTTAGTTGCAGCATGACCACTGCCTCATCTGACGCTGTGATCCTGTGTAACCATACTGCTATCATCTGACGCTGTGATCCTGTGTAACCATATTACTATCATCTGACGCTGTGATCCTGTGTAACCATATTACTATCATCTGACGCTGTGATCCTGTGTAACCATATTGCTATCATCTACTATCATCTGACGCTGTGATCCTGTGTAACCATATTGCTATCATCTGACGCTGTGATCCTGTGTAACCATATTGCTATCATCTGACGCTGTGATCCTGTGTAACCATATTACTATCATCTGACGCTGTGATCCTGTGTAACCATATCATGTCAGGATTCTTTTTCTTCTTCTGCATTCATGAGGTGCAACTCCCACATTCACTTATATCTATGAGTAGGCTTTAATGTACATGACCTTTTATTACCCTACTAGGTAGGCAGCCATACTCCGTTTTCTGGGTTGTGCATATGAGTATATAATTGTTTCCATAACGCACTGAATGCTTACAGGACCTTTAACTCACTCGGGACAACAAGTTTTCTCCCTTGCTTTTCCCCACAGACGGCCCATTTGTAAGGGTTTGGAAAAAAAAATACAAAAAATACAAAATACTGTGTAAGAAAATGAAACTTTCAAAACTGGTTTATTACGTGTTGAGCTATTACATATAAAAAAAATCAAATTTCTCATCTTATTTTTACAGTTTTGCCATATGTAGAAAATACTGCCAATTTTTCACCCCGAATCACCATACCCATGCTCGCTTTCTGCATTAAATTCGCTTTCTTCTTCGTCATCATCCACCTCTTCAATGTTCGACCCTTCAGTTTGTAGCATTTCAAGTACTTCAGCAACCCAAAAACATTGCCGTCACTGCCTTGTTTGCTTCACAACATTTTGAGAAGAGCCCGCTTTGCTAACAGGCTGGCACGCGAGCAGACGACCGGTCAGTGACTTTGTCAGCGTGTGTGCGAGACAGGCCACACATCCCAGACTAACCAATCATACTGTTCGATTGTGGAGTGACCCAGAATAGCGCACTCTGCTTGGCTAATCACAAAATCACATGTACAGCGCATGTTGGAATTTTACTTTCGGAGAATGCTATTCCATTCCTTCGTCCGAAACCGAACACGTTTTGTGTAGGAATGCGTGAGCATTCCTTCGTCCGGAAAGAGTTAATGTGGGAATTTGATTTCTGCATACATTTACACACAAAGGGGATTCAGGCACTAGCAGGTCTGCACATAAGTTGACCTGGGAGATCGAAAATATCTCTACCCTGATCCCACCAGGTGCACTGAAATTAAAATCTAACTCAGGAAACTTGGGAAAGAATCCAGCGCTATTGCCATTCATCCACTGCATCTGTCTGTGTCAGGATTCATCCACACACTGTACATGCAAAAATTTATCAGTCAGACCTGTCAACCCTGTTACTGTCAATTGCAGCGCATCAGTTCCTTTTTTTTTTTTTCTCAAGGCCTGACTAAGCGCTTTGGGTTACGCTGCTGATCAGGCATCTGCTTGACAGATGTGGTGTAGCGTACATGGATTTGTCCGAACGCAGTGACGCCTCCTTGAGCTACTGAAACTGAAACTGTCCACAAACGCAACATCTAGACTTGTTTTTTCTCTGATTTTCTCTCCCCTTGACTACTTTAACTCCCTATTGTCTTGTTTGCCTGCTTCATCTATTCAGTCCCTTCAGCACATACAAAACTCTGCTGCCTGACTCGTCCTCAGAGAGAAAAGATTTGAGCACATCACCCCTCTCCACTGGCTCCCTGTCTCACACAGACAAAGTACAAGATCAGCACTCTATATTTTAAATGTATTCACAAATCTGCCCCTTCCTATCTCTGTGGCTGCCTTCACCTCTACATCCCATCTCGCTCTCCACAATCGGCTTCGGATCCACTCTGCGCACACCCAGATTCAAACACTCTACTGTTGGCCACCGTTCTTTCTCTGTCTCTGGACTTTTCATTTGGAATGAACTTCCTCTTCTGCTTTATCAAGTCTTCTCATTCAGCTCTTTCAAGTCTGGCCTTAAAACCCACCTCTTTCCTCCCTTTCCTGCCTACTCTCTGTCTTAAGTTTCTAAAGTCTGAGCTATGCATGAGTGTGAATGACTGGCGTGAAAGTGCTTCAATTTGTCTCTGCACAATATTCAGTGCTATATAAAACTTATTACTATTATTACAGCAAAACAGTGGTATAATAAATGCAACACCCCTATCATTCATAGCATGGGTCCATATTTTGTAGTAAGTGCTGTATATCATTGTCACAACCCTGTCTCACCAGAAGATGTGGTTCCTGTTGTAAAAGGCATGGAATGATCAACTGTAGGAAGTGCTGTTTCCAGAAACAGTTTGAGAAAAATAAAACAGCAGGCAATTTTGTATTCAAACCAAAACAAGGACACCCACCTCATCAGATCTTCAACAGCCAAAACATTGGGGTAGGCCGACTCCAACACAGTCAGAAGTTTCTCCCGTACAATCTCTTCAACTGGTCTCATGTCTTCTTTTGTAAAACCTATAGCAGAAATTGTGAACGCTCTTAAACCTCAAATTGAATGACGAATAAATGAAGGAAATTTTTAGTTGTGATAGGAATATCTGAAGATGAGTTGCAACTAAGTGAGTAATATTTGAAGGAAAAAAAATATTAGCATGAACATCTGAAGAAAAGTCAAGTGTGCTACTTGTAGCTGAACCCATTATTTTTTCTTTTTGTAACATGTGGCAAAAATACATATAATTTCATAAAAATGCAAAGCAAAGAGTGTCAATCAACTAATAACTATGACAGAAAATTTAATCATACCATGTAATGACATACAATGTAATGCCATGCACTGTATAGTAATGTGATGCAATATACGTCATATGCTGTACGGTAATGTGATGCAATATATATCATATGCTGTATGGTAATGTGATGCAATATATATCATATGCTGTATGGTAATGTGATGCAATATACGTCATATGCTGTACGGTAATGTGATGCAATATATATCATATGCTGTATGGTAATGTGATGCAATATATGTCATATGCTGTATGGTAATGTGATGCAATATATGTCATATGCTGTATGGTAATGTGATGCAATATACGTCATATGCTGTATGGTAATGTGATGCAATATATGTCATATGCTGTATGGTAATGTGATGCAATATACATCATATGCTGTATGGAAATGCAATGCAATATATGTCATATGCTGTATGGTAATGTGATGCAATATACATCATATGCTGTAGGGTAATATGATGCAATATACGTCATATGATGTATGGTAATGTGATGCAATGTACATCATTATGCTGTATGATAATATGATGCAATGTATGTCATATGCTGTATGGAAATGCAATGTACCGTCATAAAAAAAAAAAGTTCTTCCACAAAACAGACAGAAGACTTTCTATAATATGGATAATGGGATACCTACTGCCATACATGTGTAACAACATGATTCAATAAATAATTTCTTCTTTAAACAAAACATTATGACACATACAACATTGTGACTTTACTTATCTATTTATATATCTATTCATTCCTTCACTTGTTCTTATGTATTCAAATACTGATCTGATTTCAAGGCCTGACTAAGCGCGTTGGGTTACGCTGCTGGTCAGGCATCTGCTTGGCAGATGTGGTGTAGCGTATATGGATTTGTCCGAACGCAGTGATGCCTCCTTGAGCTACTGAAACTGAAACTGATCTGATTGATATATCCATTTCTTGGAATGAAACTGACATAGCATAGCACATTTACCATTATCCACACACAATGTGAACATTTAAAAATTTTTAAAATAAGACATTCTATTTCTTTCAACTGTACTACATCCTCTTCCACACTGTTTTTTTTTTCAATCAAAATCAGATTTAACTGTAAAACATTCACAGAAACTGTCATAAAAGTCACTTTCAATTTCTTCCTCATCTTAGAAATAACACAGCCACTAAACATCCAACACAGAAATCATGAATAAAGAGTGGAGAGAGGAGGAGGAATGGAGAGAGGAGGAGGAATGAAGGATGGAGAGAGGAGGAATGAAGGGTGGAGAGAGGAGGAGGAATGAAGGGTGGAGAGAGGATGAATGAAGGGTGGAGAGAGGAGGAGGAATGGAGGGTGGGGAGAGGAGGAATGAAGGGTGGAGAGAGGAGGAATGAAGGGTGGAAAGAGGAGGAGGAATGGAGGGTGGGGAGAGGAGGAGGAATGAAGGGTGGAGAGAGGAATGAAGGGTGGAGAGAGGAGGAATGAAGGGTGGAGAGAGGAGGAGGAATGAAGGGTGGAGAGAGGAATGAAGGTTGGAGAGAGGAGGAGGAATGAAGGGTGGAGAGAGGAGGAGGAATGAAGGGTGGAGAGAGGAATGAAGGTTGGAGAGAGGAGGAATGAAGGGTGGAGAGAGGAATGAAGGGTGGAGAGAGGAATGAAGTGCGGAGAGAGGAATGAAGTGTGGAGAGAGGAGGAATGAAGGGTGGAGAGAGGAATGAAGGGTGGAGAGAGGAATGAAGTGTGGAGAGAGGAGGAATGAAGGGTGGAGAGAGGAATGAAGTGTGGAGAGAGGAATGAAGTGTGGAGAGAGGAGGAATGAAGGGTGGAGAGAGGAATGAAGTGTGGAGAGAGGAGGAATGAAGGGTGGAGAGAGGAATGAAGGGTGGAGAGAGGAATGAAGTGTGGAGAGAGGAGGAGGAATGAAGGGTGGAGAGAGGAGGAGGAATGAAGGGTGGAGAGAGGAATGAAGGTTGGAGAGAGGAGGAGGAATGAATGGTGGAGAGAGGAATGAAGTGTGGAGACAGGAGGAATGAAGGGTGGAGAGAGGAATGAAGGGTGGAGAGAGGAATGAAGTGTGGAGAGAGGAGGAGGAATGAAGGGTGGAGAGAGGAATGAAGGGTGGAGAGAGGAATGAAGGGTGGAGAGAGGAGGAGGAGGAATGAATGGTGGAGAGAGGAATGAAGGGTGGAGAGAGGAGGAGGAGGAATGAAGGGTGGAGAGAGGAGGAATGGAGGGTGGAGAGAGGCGGAATGGAGGGTGGAGAGAGGAATGAAGGGTGGAGAGAGGCGGAATGGAGGGTGGAGAGAGGAATGAAGGGTGGAGAGAGGAGGAGGAATGGAGGGTGGAGAGAGGAGGAATGAAGGGTGGAGAGAGGAATGAAGGGTGGAGAGAGGAGGAATGAAGGGTGGAGAGAGGAATGAAGGGTGGAGAGAGGAGGAGGAATGGAGGGTGGAGAGAGGAATGGAGGGTGGAGAGAGGAATGAAGTGTGGAGAGAGGAGGAATGAAGGGTGGAGAGAGGAATGAAGGGTGGAGAGAGGAGGAGGAATGGAGGGTGGAGAGAGGAATGGAGGGTGGAGAGAGGAATGAAGGGTGGAGAGAGGAGGAATGAAGGGTGGAGAGAGGAATGAAGTGTGGAGAGAGGAGGAGGAATGGAGGGTGGAGAGAGGAATGAAGGGTGGAGAGAGGAGGAGGAATGGAGGGTGGAGAGAGGAATGAATGGTGGAGAGAGGAATGAAGGGTGGAGAGAGGAGGAATGAAGGGTGGAGAGAGGAGGAATGAAGGGTGGAGAGAGGAATGAAGGGTGGAGAGAGGAGGAGGAATGGAGGGTGGAGAGAGGAATGAATGGTGGAGAGAGGAGGAGGAATGAAGGGTGGAGAGAGGAGGAATGAAGGGTGGAGAGAGGAATGAAGGGTGGAGAGAGGAGGAGGAATGAAGGGTGGAGAGAGGAATGAAGTGTGGAGAGAGGAGGAATGAAGGGTGGAGAGAGGAATGAAGGGTGGAGAGAGGAGGAATGAAGGATGGAGAGAGGAATGAAGGGTGGAGAGAGGAGGAATGAATGGTGGAGAGAGGAGGAGGAATGAAGGGTGGAGAGAGGAATGAAGGGTGGAGAGAGGAGGAGGAATGAAAGGTGGAGAGAGGAGGAGGAATGAACGGTGGAGAGAGGAGGAATGAAGGATGGAGAGAGGAATGAAGGGTGGAGAGAGGAATGAATGGATGGAGAGAGGAATGAAGGGTGGAGAGAGGATTGAAGGGTGGAGAGAGGAATGGAGGGTGGAGAGAGGAGGAATGAAGGGTGGAGAGAGGAATGGAGGGTGGAGGGAGGAATGAAGGGTGGAGAGAGGAGGAATGAAGGGTGGAGAGAGGAATGGAGGGTGGAGAGAGGAATGAATGGTGGAGAGAGGAATGAAGGGTGGAGAGAGGAGGAGGAGGAATGAAGGGTGGAGAGAGAAGGAATGAAGGGTGGAGAGAGGAATGGAGGGTGGAGAGAGGAATGAAGGGTGGAGAGAGGAGGAGGAATGAAGGGTGCAGAGAGGAATGAAGGGTGGAGAGAGGAGGAGGAATGGAGGGTGGAGAGAGGAGGAATGAAGGGTGGAGAGAGGAATGAAGGGTGGAGAGAGGAGGAGGAATGAAGGGTGGAGAGAGGAATGAAGGGTGGAGAGAGGAATGAAGGGTGGAGAGGAATGAAGGGTGGAGAGAGGAGGAATGAAGGGTGGAGAGAGGAATGAAGGGTGGAGAGAGGAGGAATGAAGGGTGGAGAGAGGAGGAATGAAGGGTGGAGAGAGGAGGAATGAAGGGTGGAGAGAGGAGGAATGAAGGGTGGAGAGAGGAGGAGGAATGAAGGGTGGAGAGAGGAGGAATGGAGGGTGGAGAGAGGAGGAATGAAGGGTGGAGAGAGGAATGAAGGGTGGAGAGAGGAGGAGGAATGAAGGGTGGAGAGAGGAGGAGGAATGAAGGGTGGAGAGAGGAATGAAGGATGGAGAGAGGAGGAGGAATGAAGGGTGGAGAGAGGAGGAGGAATGAAGGAATGAAGGGTGGAGAGAGGAGGAGGAATGAAGGGTGGAGAGATGAGGAATGGAGGGTGGAGAGAGGAATGAAGGGTGGAGAGAGGAATGAAGGGTGGAGAGAGGAGGAGGAATGAAGGGTGCAGAGAGGAATGAAGGGTGGAGAGAGGAGGAGGAATGGAGGGTGGAGAGAGGAGGAATGAAGGGTGGAGAGAGGAATGAAGGGTGGAGAGAGGAGGAGGAATGGAGGGTGGAGAGAGGAGGAATGAAGGGTGGAGAGAGGAATGAAGGGTGGAGAGAGGAGGAGGAATGGAGGGTGGAGAGAGGAGGAATGAAGGGTGGAGAGAGGAATGAAGGGTGGAGAGAGGAGGAGGAATGAAGGGTGGAGAGAGGAGGAATGAAGGGTGGAGAGAGGAGGAGGAATGAAGGGTGCAGAGAGGAGGAATGAAGGGTGGAGAGAGGAGGAGGAATGGAGGGTGCAGAGAGGAGGAATGAAGGGTGGAGAGAGGAATGAAGGGTGGAGAGAGGAGGAGGAATGGGGACGGGGGCTAGGCAGGAAAACAGAAAAGGGAGACGAATACAGACTAAAGGGAGACAAATATAGACTGTGGATGTGGATAATTTATTCATTAAGCCATACTATGATGGAGTAAACAAACAACATCTGTTATACTGAATTTCTTTTAGTAAACATGAAAACAATAATAATAATAATAAAATAAATCTCATGAAACATCAGCTACAGCATATTACTGTTTGAGTTGCAATTCCTTTTAACTTGTATGCTTTATGGAGGAAGGTGGACAAGTTCCGTACAGTAGTGGGAGGCTGGAGGGGTGGACACAAAAGCTCTGAACATGAAAGTCTCATCAAAGCAGATCCGTTAAACTTCCACACAGAATATGAGATGAACAGAAAGAGACTTCACATGAGGACATGCATGCAACCTTACACCATGCAACCAACACCTGCTGGTTCTGACACCACCTTACCAATGCCCTTTGGTGCCCTGTTATTCCCTCTAATAAACCGGTTAAAAATATTCTAAATGCATTAACAACTGGCCTCAGAAAGCCAGAAACCTTTTGCATTCACAACTGGCCTCAGAAAGCCATAAACATTCTTTTGCATTCACAAATGGCCCCAGAAAGCCATAAACATTCTTTTGCATTCACAAATGGCCCCAGAAAGCCATAAATATTCTTTTGCATTAACAACTGGCCCCAGAAAGCCATAAATATTCTTTTACATTAACTGGCCACAGAAAGCCATAAATATTCTTTCGCATTCACAAATGACCCCAGAAAGCCATAAATATTCTTTTGCGTTCAAAAACGGCCTCAGAAAGCCAGAAACAGTATTTGTGCATTTACAACTGGCCCCAGAAGGCCAGGAACATTTTGTGTGCATTAACACATGGCCTGAGAAAACTAGGAACATTCTATATGCATTAACAAAAGGCCTCAGAAAACGAGGAACATTATTTTTGCATAAACAAATAGCCTTAGAAAGCCACAAATGTGTTTTGTGCATTAAAAAGTGCCCAGAAAACCAGGGACATTCTGTAAGCCTCAAATAGCCTCAGAAAGCCAGAAACGGTCTTTATGTTCCTTCATCATCATCAATATAAGCAAAACAGTCCCAAAGTCTGTGGCCTTTCATGCCCTGCTCTCATGGTGACATAATACCCCTCAACTTCCGTGCTTGGGGTGAGTCCTGTCAATGTCTTCAGTGTTGGCAGCTTCATGGGGGCTGTTGTTTGGGGGACGTGGTGGCGGTTTCCACTCTGGGAGGGACGCTCACTCAGTCTGGCTCCGTGACTAAGCCATTATTATCGTTAGCAGGGGGCTTAGTAGGGGGTGTCCTAAGTACGTTAAATCAGAACAGGCACCACTGAACACCACCAAAGTGACTCAGCAGCAGTGCAGGGTCTCCACTGGTGTGTGGCTTCCTGGTGACCTAACATCGATGGTTCCCTGCGGACTGCTGACGCTGGAACTGTGGCAGGCGAACCCCAGTGTGGCCGTGTATGGGGGAATCTAAATAAGCAGCGTTAGAGTAATGCCACTGAAACGGTGCAGATGATGGGGCAGCAAAAAACAACCCCCCCCCCCCCCCCCCCAAAAAAAACCTGTTCTATGTGTATTAACAAATAGCCTCAGAAAGCCAGAACCGGTCTTTATGTATTAACAAATAGCCTCAGAAAGCCAGAACCGGTCTTTATGTATTAACAAATAGCCTCAGAAAGCCAGAAACAGTCTTTATGTATTAACAAATAGCCTCAGAAAGCCAGAAACAGTCTTTATGTATTAACAAATAGCCTCAGAAAGCCAGAACCAGTCAGGATCATTCTATGTGATTTAACAAAATTAATGGCCCCAGAAAGCCAGGAACATTCTATGTGCATAAACCCATTCAATGCCAGAGAAATTTATCTTAACCCTTTCGCTGCCAGGAAAATAAGATTTAAGTGAAATCTATTTGCCAGGGTTTTTTCACAAAAAACGGGTATAAATTTTCAAAAAATTCTGTGCTCTTTGTTATTGGAGAAAGACCCATAAAAGTGTATATTTTCTGAAAGGGAAATGAATAAAGAATACAAAACACATGATGTTTTCCCATTTTATGCATTTTAAGTGACATGCTGTTGTTTTGAAATCAGTGTTTTGTTTTTTGTCACATTTTCAACTTGTTCATTACAAACATTAGCCTGGTAATTTGCACAAAAATATCATTTTCTGGACAAATGGATATCTGCACACACAAAATCATACTAGAACAACCACAATATAAAAAAACTGAAAAAGAAATAGATGCATTGTGACTTCTGCAAGTGATAATATGGATGTGAGGCCACGCCCCCTCAGTCTCCACCCCCCCCCCCCCCCCCCTCCTCTTCACCCCTCTCACACCGTCACTTCATCAGACCGCGTTGGCTGAGTGCCAAGAAAATAGCTCATACGGTGCCCTGCTAAAAATTCGTCTGCTAGAGTTGAACAGCCTGCATCACTCACTGATAGTTGTATCTTGGCCACTCTCTTGATTGCTCCCTTTATTTTCTATCAAATCGTCCTATAAATGTTCACCACTGTCTTCTCCTTCGAATTTATACTCCAATTCTTTCTGAGCATTTGCTGAAGAAAGTAATCTTGGTTGATTTAGTTCGCCACAAGCGCATGTCTTGAGCACGGAGTCAGTCCGACATTTTGTTGAGCGAGCGAGGAGAGGAGCCAGGCAAAGACTGCGGCCAGTAACCCAACCAAAACGGTCAAATAAAGGACTGCCTTATGACGCAGATGGTGTTTCTAGCTATGAATAGAATCCAGAAAGATTCCCCAAGCTAAAGCTACCAGCATTTTTGTCAACGAACTGAATGCAAAGCAGGGAAAAGTCAGAATATTTCGATGACGAGTTATCTCGTCATGCAGGCAGCGAAGCATACATGCTTGCCATGACGAGTTATCTCGTCATGCAGGCAGCCTAGGGGTTAATAAAAAGATTTAAGAAGTGCTCTCTTTGAGCACAAAAATATATCTGGAAATAGCGTGCCTATTGTCAGATTATACCTGTGTGCTCAAACATGCTGTCAGGGAACTTGAACTCAAGGTGTACCTGTAGTACAGGTTGGACGGATCTCTTTTCGATCTTTGCTGCTTAAGCGCCAAGAACAAGACAACGGAGAAGATAATCATAGAGGCATTCTTTGCTGATGACTGCAGCCTCATGGCACACAAGGAGTCTGACCTCCAGCTCATCATCAAAAAGTTTGCTGAAGCCCCTCCGTCTCTTTGGTCTCACCATCAGCCTGAGTAAAACAGAGGTCCTGCTACAACCTGCACCTGCTTCCACTGCTCGCCCCCATCTATCACCATTAAAGGGGCAGAGCTGAAGACAGTGGAAGAATTCAAGCAACTTAACAGAGTCATTTCCAGTGATGGAACCCTGGACAAAGAAGTCAACGCCAGGTTCTGCAAAGCGAGACAAGCTCTCAGTCGTCTGAGATCACATGTCCTGAACCAGCACATCATCAGGCTGTCCACAAAGCTGAAGGTGTACAAGGCCATCGTTCTCTCCAGTACAGATGTACATCTGTATGGAAGGCATCTGAAACAGTTGGAACAGTTCCACATGCACAGCCTGAGGTCAATACTCTATGTTATAAGCCCTTTCCTATCTCTGTGGCTGCCTTCACCTCTACACTCCATATCACTCTCTACGATCGGCTTCGGATCCACTCTGTTTATGCATACCCAGATTCAAACACTCCACTGTTGGCTGCCGTTCCTTCTCTGTCTCTGGACCTTGCAATTGGAATGAACTTCCTCTTTTGCTTCGTCAGGTCTTGGCACTCAGCCGAGATAGCCTCCGTCCCCTGCCTCTTCCATGTCTTCAGTTTCTCCAGTTTTAGAGTTATGCATGCCTGTGAATGACTGGTGCAAAACCACTTTCATTTGTCTCTGCACAAGATTCAGCGCTATATAAACATCATTATTATTATCATTAATACTTGGCATCTGCCGGCAGGACTAAAGTTGGCGGTCCTTGATAGAGCTGAGACAACCAGCATCATAGCCATGACCTTAAAAACCCAGCTTCGATGGATGGGGCACATCATCCTAATGGAAGACTCCAGGATGCCTAAGCAGCTGCTGTATGGCAAGCTTTGCTCAGGCAAGCGGAACCAAGGCAGGTCATGTAAGTGGTTCAAAGACTGTGTGAAGGCCAATGCAGCCCTTGTCGAAAGGCAGCTCTAGCACCATGTATGGGACAGGCTTGGCTGGCATGCTCTCTCAAGGCAGGCACATGCCATCTTTGAAGAGGGATGCTGTTCAAGCGTAACGAAGACCACGAGAGGAGGAAGATAGCTGCAACTGTGCCAGCTGAATCAGAACACTTCCCCAGTGTCCCAAGTGTGAACAACCATGCCATTCAAAAACTGGACTCACAGCCACCTGCGAGTTAACAACAGATGAGCTGTACAAGCTGTCATCATCAAAAGCAATGGACTACCAAGAAGAAGAAGACCTGTAGAAGAAACTAAAACAGGTTTTAAGTTTATAATAACAATCACAACCCTTGTTGACATGCAAGTAACAACTGTCCCAACATTGACAAAGGTGTATTCAGTCAAGGTAGGTCAATCATGTTCTCAGAAACTGATCAGTCAAGTTCTTTGTTTGCATTTTTTTTTTTTTTTTTAAAGAGAGGGAAGCTCTTTGAAGATAATCACTCCCTTCTGGTTGCAAGTGAGCCAGTAAAGTGTCTGCTGTGCATCCCATTTGTCTCCTCTACAAAGAAGTCGGTTAACTGAACAATAACAAAAAGCATGAACAAATAAAACCACATGAATTTCCCTCCACTGACTGTCAACCCTGGTTTCATGAAAATCATGTTCACCAATCAATCATCAGCTAACACTGTGAAAAGACATTTCACTGACATTCACAACCATGCCCCCTTTTATGCCCTGTGTGGCCTTCGACCTATTGTCTTGCACCGTTCATCTCTCTCTCCTCTCCCTCTTCCCAAACAACGTGAACGTCCCTCACCATTATTGCCTAGATAGATGATTGGATAGATTAATTCAACAAAGTGTCAAATATTGCTGTCATTTTTATCACTGCAGTAGTCATCACCTTTGAGTTCAGACAAATCATCAGACAAGATAGATCCACCTCTAATCGTTATACTAAACATCACTTCTGATTTCAGACAAATCATCAGACAAGATAGATCCATCTCTAATCGTTATACAAATCAAACTCATTTGCACAGCATGCAAAGTTGTGTAAATCCACTGACAGGGACCATGGTCTTTGCTGGACAAAGTTTCTGATGCCTTATTTGCATATGACGATAACCCACTTTTCATGCACACTCCATGTGGTCCAGTTACCAAAACACTGAGAACAAAGGGGTCTTCCACCTGATGTATGCTCATTTAACCCCTAGGCTGCCAATAAGACAAGATAACTCATCATGGCAAGCGTGTACGCTTCGCTGCCACAATGACGAGATAACTCGTCATCGAAATATTCTGACTTTTCCCTGGTTTGCACTCAGTTCGTTGACAAAAATACTGGTAGATTTAACTCGGGGAATCTTTCTAGATTCTACTCATAGCTAGAAACACCATCTACATCATGAGGCAGTCCTTTATTTGAATGTTTTGGTTGGGTTACTGTCGTAGTGTTTGCCTGGCTCCTCTCCTCACTCGTTCAACAAAATGTCGGACCGACGCCATGCTCAAGACATGCAATTGTGGCGAACTAAATCAACCAAGATTGCTTTCTTTAGCTGATGCTCAGAAAGAATTGAAGCGTAATTTTGAAGGAGAAGATAGTGATGAATATTTATAGGACAAACTGATAGAAACTGAAGGGAGCAATCAAGAGAGTGACCAAGATATGACTGTACAGTTGTAGCAGGCAACAGACAGTGACTGAATTTTTAGCAGGACACAGTGTGAGCGGTTTTCTTGGCACTCAGCCAATGCAGTCTGATGAGAAATGGATGATGTGACGGTGTGAGAGGGGTGAAGAGGAAGGGCGTGGAGACTGAGGGGCATGGCCTCACATCCATATTATCACTAGGAGAAGCCACAATGCATTGTGTATCTATCTCTTTAAAAAAAACCAACATATATACAGTTGTTGTTCTAGTATGATTTTGTGTGTGCAGATATCCATTTGTCCAGAAAATATGATAT